>NW_027462698.1:20000-25995 GCF_050947455.1 Rhinoderma darwinii
GTACTCGGTTGGAGTCGCCAACGTGGCCGAGCTCCTGCAACTGCTGGTCGGCCTGGGACTCCAGAAAGAATGCACCAAAGTTCTTTCGTGGAAGTTCAGGTGCAGCGGACCGACCAGGGAGCAAGGCCGATGGGGACTTCCAGGAGGCCGGCATGAGGGGGCCGGTGCCTACCCCTCACTCCCTGGAAGTCCTTCTCGGCACAAACGGTTAGGACTTCCCGCTAGGAAGAACCCGTAGGACTTGGAACGCGGAGCAGAATGCCCTCTCACAGGATTTCAGGTGAAGGAGATATTCACACCCCTAAAAGTGTCACCACCTCAAATACACCGGGTAAGGTGCCAAAGTACCCGGGCTCCTGGAACTGCTGCCCGGCTGAAGCCCAAAATAAAAACCTCATAGGGTTTTTCCTCCAAAACGTCAATGAAGACAGACCTGCGAGCGAAGCCGACGGGGACTTCCAGGAGGCCGGCATGACGTGCCACTACATACCGGTCAGACCATGGAAGTCCTTCTCGGGTTGGAACAGGTGCAGCTCCCGCTAGAACGTGCAGCACGTCCTCCTTCAAGGTACTCGGGTTGGAGTCGCCAAGCTGGCCGAGCTCCTGCAACTGCTGGTCGGCCTGGGACTTCAGAAAGAATGCACCAAAGTTCTTTCATGGAAAGTCAGGTGCAGCGGACCGACCAGCGAACGAGGCCGACGGGGACTTCCAGGAGGCCGGCATGACGTGCCACTACATACCGGTCACACCATGGAAGCCCTTCTCGGGTTGAACCAGGTATAGCTCCCGCTAGAACGTGCAGCACATCCTCCTTCACAGTACTCGGTTGAACTCACCACCGTGGCCGAGCTCCTGCAACTGCTGGTCGGCCTGGGACTCCAGAAAGAATGTACCAAAGTTCTTTCGTGAAAGTTCAGGTGCAGCGGACCGACCAACGAGCAAGGCCGATGGGGACTTCCAGGAGGCCGGCATGACGTGCCACTACATACCGGTCACTCCCTGGAAGTCCTTCTCGGCCACGAACGGTTAGGACTTCCCGCTAGGAAGAACCGTTAGGACTTGGAACGCGGAGCAGAAATGCCCTCTCACAGGATTTCAGGTGAAGGAGATATTCACACCCCTAAAAGTGTCACCACCTCAAATACACCGGGGTAAGGTGCCAAAGTACCCGGGCTCCTGGAACTGCTGCCCGGCTGAAGCCAAAATAAAAACCTCATAGGGTTTTTCCTCCAAAACGTCAATGAAGACAGACCTGCGAGCGAGGCCGACGGGGACTTCCAGGAGGCCGGCATGACGTGCCACTACATACCGGTCACACCATGGAAGTCCTTCTCGGGTTGAACCAGGTACAGCTCCCGCTAGAACGTGTAGCACGTCCTCCTTCACAGTACTCGGTTGGACTCAACACCGTGGCCGAGCTCCTGCAACTGCTGGTCGGCCTGGGACTTCAGAAAGAATGCACCACAGTTCTTTCATGGAAAGTCAGGTGCAGCGGACCGACCAGCGAACGAGGCCGACGGGGACTTCCAGGAGGCCGGCATGACGTGCCACTACATACCGGTCACACCATGGAAGTCCTTCTCGGGTTGAACCAGGTATAGCTCCCGCTAGAACGTGCAGCACGTCCTCCTTCACAGTACTCGGTTGAACTCACCACCGTGGCCGAGCTCCTGCAACTGCTGGTCGGCCTGGGACTCCAGAAAGAATGTACCAAAGTTCTTTCGTGGAAGTTCAGGTGCAGCGGACCGACCAGGGAGCAAGGCCGATGGGGACTTCCAGGAGGCCGGCATGACGTGCCACTACATACCGGTCACTCCCTGGAAGTCCTTCTCGGCCACGAACGGTTAGGACTTCCCGCTAGGAGAACCGTTAGGACTTGGAACGCGGAGCAGAAATGCCCTCTCACAGGATTTCAGGTGAAGGAGATATTCACACCCCTAAAAAGTGTCACCACCTCAAATACACCGGGGTAAGGTGCCAAAGTACCCGGGCTCCTGGAACTGCTGCCCGGCTGAAGCCCAAAATAAAAACCTCATAGGGTTTTTCCTCCAAAACGTCAATGAAGACAGACCTGCGAGCGAGGCCGACGGGGACTTCCAGGAGGCCGGCATGACGTGCACTACATACCGGTCACACCATGGAAGTCCTTCTCGGGTTGAACCAGGTACAGCTCCCGCTAGAACGTGTAGCACGTCCTCCTTCACAGTACTCGGTTGGACTCAACACCGTGGCCGAGCTCCTGCAACTGCTGGTCGGCCTGGGACTTCAGAAAGAATGCACCACAGTTCTTTCATGGAAAGTCAGGTGCAGCGGACCGACCAGCGAACGAGGCCGACGGGGACTTCCAGGAGGCCGGCATGACGTGCCACTACATACCGGTCACACCATGGAAGTCCTTCTCGGGTTGAACCAGGTACAGCTCCCGCTAGAACGTGTAGCACGTCCTCCTTCACAGTACTCGGTTGGACTCAACACCGTGGCCGAGCTCCTGCAACTGCTGGTCGGCCTGGGACTTCAGAAAGAATGCACCACAGTTCTTTCATGGAAAGTCAGGTGCAGCGGACCGACCAGCGAACGAGGCCGACGGGGACTTCCAGGAGGCCGGCATGACGTGCCACTACATACCGGTCACACCATGGAAGTCCTTCTCGGGTTGAACCAGGTATAGCTCCCGCTAGAACGTGCAGCACGTCCTCCTTCACAGTACTCGGTTGAACTCACCACCGTGGCCGAGCTCCTGCAACTGCTGGTCGGCCTGGGACTCCAGAAAGAATGTACCAAAGTTCTTTCGTGGAAGTTCAGGTGCAGCGGACCGACCAGGGAGCAAGGCCGATGGGGACTTCCAGGAGGCCGGCATGACGTGCCACTACATACCGGTCACTCCCTGGAAGTCCTTCTCGGCCACGAACGGTTAGGACTTCCCGCTAGGAAGAACCGTTAGGACTTGGAACGCGGAGCAGAAATGCCCTCTCACAGGATTTCAGGTGAAGGAGATATTCACACCCCTAAAAGTGTCACCACCTCAAATACACCGGGGTAAGGTGCCAAAGTACCCGGGCTCCTGGAACTGCTGCCCGGCTGAAGCCCAAAATAAAAACCTCATAGGGTTTTTCCTCCAAAACGTCAATGAAGACAGACCTGCGAGCGAGGCCGACGGGGACTTCCAGGAGGCCGGCATGACGTGCCACTACATACCGGTCACACATGGAAGTCCTTCTCGGGTTGAACCAGGTACAGCTCCCGCTAGAACGTGTAGCACGTCCTCCTTCACAGTACTCGGTTGGACTCAACACCGTGGCCGAGCTCCTGCAACTGCTGGTCGGCCTGGGACTTCAGAAAGAATGCACCACAGTTCTTTCATGGAAAGTCAGGTGCAGCGGACCGACCAGCGAACGAGGCCGACGGGGACTTCCAGGAGGCCGGCATGACGTGCCACTACATACCGGTCACACCATGGAAGTCCTTCTCGGGTTGAACCAGGTACAGCTCCCGCTAGAACGTGTAGCACGTCCTCCTTCACAGTACTCGGTTGGACTCAACACCGTGGCCGAGCTCCTGCAACTGCTGGTCGGCCTGGGACTTCAGAAAGAATGCACCACAGTTCTTTCATGGAAAGTCAGGTGCAGCGGACCGACCAGCGAACGAGGCCGACGGGGACTTCCAGGAGGCCGGCATGACGTGCCACTACATACCGGTCACACATGGAAGTCCTTCTCGGGTTGAACCAGGTATAGCTTCCCGCTAGAACGTGCAGCACGTCCTCCTTCACAGTACTCGGTTGAACTCACCACCGTGGCCGAGCTCCTGCAACTGCTGGTCGGCCTGGGACTCCAGAAAGAATGTACCAAAGTTCTTTCGTGGAAGTTCAGGTGCAGCGGACCGCAGGGAGCAAGGCCGATGGGGACTTCCAGGAGGCCGGCATGACGTGCCACTACATACCGGTCACTCCCTGGAAGTCCTTCTCGGCCACGAACGGTTAGGACTTCCCGCTAGGAAGAACCGTTAGGACTTGGAACGCGGAGCAGAAATGCCCTCTCACAGGATTTCAGGTGAAGGAGATATTCACACCCTAAAAGTGTCACCACCTCAAATACACCGGGGTAAGGTGCCAAAGTACCCGGCTCCTGGAACTGCTGCCCGGCTGAAGCCCAAAATAAAAACCTCATAGGGTTTTCCTCCAAAACGTCAATGAAGACAGACCTGCGAGCGAGGCCGACGGGGACTTCCAGGAGGCCGGCATGACGTGCCACTACATACCGGTCACACCATGGAAGTCATTCTCGGGTTGAACCAGGTACAGCTCCCGCTAGAACGTGTAGCACGTCCTCCTTCACAGTACTCGGTTGGACTCACCACCGTGGCCGAGCTCCTGCAACTGCTGGTCGGCCTGGGACTTCAGAAAGAATGCACCACAGTTCTTTCATGGAAAGTCAGGTGCAGCGGACCGACCAGCGAACGAGGCCGACCGGGACTCCAGGAGGCCGGCATGACGTGCCACTACATACCGGTGACACCATGGAAGTCCTTCTCGGTTTGAACCAGGTGCAGCTCCTGCTAGAACGTGCAGCACGTCCTCCTTCAAGGTGTTCGGTTGGAGCCGCCAAGGTGGCCGAGCTCCTGCAACTGCTGGTCGGCCTGGGACTCCAGAAAGAATGCATCAAAGTTCTTTCGTGGAAGTTCAGGTGCAGCGGACCGACCAGCGAGCGAGGACGACGGGGACTTCCAGGAGGCCGGCATGACGTGCCACTACATACCGGTCACACCATGGAAGTCCTTCTCGGGGTTGGACCAGGTGCAGCTCCCGCAAGAACGTGCAGCACGTCCTCCTTCACGGTACTCGGTTGGAGTCACAGAGCTGGCCGAGCTCCTGCAACTGCTGGTCGGCCTGGGACTCCAGAAAGAATGCACCAAACTTCTTTCATGGAAGTTAAGGTGCAGCGGACCGACCAGCGAACGAGGCCGACGGGGACTTCCAGGAGGCACCGTGAGAGGGCAGGCCGGTACCTATTGCTCAAACCCTGGAAGTCACTCTCGGCCAGGAACGGTTAGGACTTCCCGCTAGGAAGAACCGTTGGGACTTGGAACTCAAAACCTAGATGCCCTCTCACAGGATTTCAGGTGAAGGAGATATTCACACCCCTAAAAGTGTCACCACCTCAAATACACCGGGGTAAGGTGCCAAAGTACCCGGGCTCATGGAACTGCTGCCCGGCTGAGGCCCAAAATAAAAACCTCATAGGGTTTTTTCTCCAAAACGTCAATGAAGACAGACCTGCGAGCGAGGCCGACGGGGACTTCCAGGAGGACGGCAGGAGGTGCCACTACCTACCGGTCACACCATGGAAGTCCTTCTCGGCTTGGAACGGGAGCAGCTCCCGTTGTACTTCCTCGTTCACGGCTTTCGGTAGGAGTTGCCGAGGTGGCCGAGCTCCTGCAACTGCAGGTCGGCTTGGGACTTCATAAAATACCATAAAAAAAAAAAGTGTTTTTTTATTATGAAGGTAAAACTCACAGCGGGACCGAGCCGTGAGCCAGGCCGACGGGGACTTCCAGGAGGACGGCAGGAGGTGCCACTACCTACCGGTCACACCATGGAAGTCCTTCTCGGCTTGGAACGGGAGCAGCTCCCGTTTGTACTTCCTCGTTCACGGCTTTCGGTAGGAGTTGCCGAGGTGGCCTTGCTCGTGCAACTGCAGGTGGGCTTGGGGCTTCAGGAAATAACATAAAAAAAAAAATATTTTTTTATTAAGAAGGTAAAAAACACCGGATCCGACCAGCGAGCGAGGCCGACGGGGACATCCAGGGCAGCGGCGTGAGAGGGCGGCTTGGTGCCGCTATCGCCGTGGAAGCAGCATTCGGCCTAAGCCGGGAACGCCTCCCGCCCTCCTCTCGTCCTGGAAGTGTTGGACTTGGGAGGCGGAGCAAGTTCTCCTCTCACAGTATTTCAGGCGTAGGAGATGTTCACACCCCTAAAAGTGTCACCTCGCCAATTACA
>NW_027462699.1:0-25981 GCF_050947455.1 Rhinoderma darwinii
CCTACATGTCAGGACTATCCGCAGTATTCATGGAGAAAGTGTACAAGAGCTGGAGGGTAACAGGTCAAATATCAGGGATGTACGTGATATACGAGTATATAGGAGCTACTACTGTCTGTATATAGGGATATAGGAGCTACTACTGTCTGTATATAGGGATATAGGAGCTACTACTGTCTGTATATAGGGATATAGGAGCTACTACTGTCTGTATATAGGGATATAGGAGCTACTACTGTCTGTATATAGGGATATAGGAGCTACTACTGTCTGTATATAGGGATATAGGAGCTACTACTGTCTGTATATAGGGATATAGGAGCTACTACTGTCTGTATATAGGGATATAGGAGCTACTACTGTCTGTATATAGGGATATAGGAGCTACTACTGTCTGTATATAGGGATATAGAAGCTACTACTGTCTGTATATAGGGATATATGAGGTGTTATACGCTGTATATAGGGATATATGAGGTATTATAGGCTGTATATAGGGATATATGAGGTATTATATGCTGTATATAGGGATATATGAGGTGTTATATGCTGTATATAGGGATATATGAGGTATTATATGCTGTATATAGGGATATATGAGG
Source organism: Rhinoderma darwinii (assembly GCF_050947455.1). Lineage (NCBI taxonomy): Eukaryota > Metazoa > Chordata > Amphibia > Anura > Rhinodermatidae > Rhinoderma > Rhinoderma darwinii. The sequence continues at coordinate 603 of NW_027462699.1, forward strand.
TTTTATACGCTCTATATAGGGATATATGAGGTATTATATGCAGTATATAGGGATATATGAGGTATTATATGCTGTATATACGGATATATGAGGTATTATAGGCTGTATATAGGGATATATGAGGTATTATACGATGTATATAGGGATATATGAGGTGTTATACGCTGTATATAGGGATATATGAGGTGTTATACGCTGTATATAGGGATATATGAGGTGTTATACGCTGTATATAGGGATATATGAGGTGTTATACGCTGTATATAGGGATAGATGAGGTGTTATACGCTGTATATACGGATATATGAGGTATTATATGCTGAATATAGGGATATATGAGGTATTATATGCTGTATATAGGGATATATGAGGTATTATACGCTGTATATAGGGATATATGAGGTATTATACGCTGTATATAGGGATATATGAGATATTATATGCTGAATATAGGGATATATGAGGTATTATATGCTGTATATAGGGATATATGAGGTATTATATGCTGAATATAGGGATATATGAGGTATTATATGCTGTATATAGGGATATATGAGGTGTTATACGCTGTATATAGGGATATATGAGGTATTATAGGCTGTATATAGGGATATATGAGGTATTAAACGCTGTATATAGGGATATATGAGGTATTATATGCAGTATATAGGGATATATGAGGTATTATAGGCTGTATATAGGGATATATGAGGTATTAAACGCTGTATATAGGGATATATGAGGTATTATATGCAGTATATAGGGATATATGAGGTATTATACGCTGTATATAGGGATATATGAGGTATTATACGCTGTATATAGGGATATATGAGGTATTATACGCTGTATATAGGGATATATGAGGTATTATACGCTGTATATAGGGATATATGAGGTATTATAGGCTGTATATAGGGATATATGAGGTATTATACACTGTATATAGGGATATATGAGGTATTATAGGCTGTATATAGGGATATATGAGGTATTATACGCTGTATATAGGGATATATGAGGTATTATAGGCTGTATATAGGGATATATGACGTATTATAGGCTGTATATAGGGATATATGACGTATTATAGGCTGTATATAGGGATATATGAGGTATTATAGGCTCTATATAGGGATATATGAGGTATTATACGCTGTATATAGGCATATATGAGGTATTATAGGATGTATATAGGAATATATGAGGTATTATACGCTGTATATAGGGATATATGAGGTGTTATACACTGTATATAGGGATATATGAGGTATTATATGCTGCATATAGGGATATATGAGGTATTATACGCTGTATATAGGGATATATGAGGTATTATACGCTGTATATAGGGATATATGAGGTATTATACGCTGTATATAGGGATATATGAGGTGTTATAGGCTGTATATAGGGATATATGAGGTGTTATAGGCTGTATATAGGGATATATGAGGTATTATACGTTGTATATAGGGATATATGAGGTATTATACGCTGTATATAGGGATATATGAGGTATTATACACTGTATATAGGGATATATGAGGTATTATATGCTGTATATAGGGATATATGAGGTATTATACGCTGTATATAGGGATATATGAGGTATTATACGCTGTATATAGGGATATATGAGGTATTATACGCTGTATATAGGGATATATGAGGTATAGGCTGTATATAGGGATATATGACGTATTATACTCTGTATATAGGGATATATGAGGTATTATACGCTGTATATAGGGATATATGAGGTGTTATATGCTGTATATAGGGATATATGAGGTGTTATATGCTGTATATAGGGATATATGAGGTATTATACGCTGTATATAGGGATATATGAGGTATTATACGCTGTATATAGGGATATATGAGGTATTATACGCTGTATATAGGGATATATGAGGTATTATACGCTGTATATAGGGATATATGAGGTATTATACGCTGTATATAGGGATATATGAGGTATTATATGCTGTATATAGGGATATATGAGGTGTTATACGCTGTATATAGGGATATATGAGGTATTATACGCTGTATATAGGGATATATGAGGTTTTATACGCTGTATATAGGGATATATGAGGTATTATATGCTGTATATAGGGATATATGAGGTATTATATGCTGTATATAGGGATATATGAGGTATTATAGGCTGTATATAGGGATATATGAGGTATTGTACGATGTATATAGGGATATATGAGGTGTTATATGCTGTATATAGGGATATATGAGGTGTTATACGCTGTATATAGGGATATATGAGGTGTTATACGCTGTATATAGGGATATATGAGGTGTTATACGCTGTATATAGGGATATATGAGGTGTTATACGCTGTATATAGGGATATATGAGGTGTTATACGCTGTATATAGGGATATATGAGGTGTTATACGCTGTATATAGGGATATATGAGGTATTATACGCTGTATATAGGGATATATGAGGTATTGTACGATGTATATAGGGATATATGAGGTGTTATATGCTGTATATAGGGATATATGAGGTGTTATACGCTGTATATAGGGATATATGAGGTGTTATACGCTGTATATAGGGATATATGAGGTATTATACGTTGTATATAGGGATATATGAGGTGTTATACGCTGTATATAGGGATATATGAGGTGTTATACGCTGTATATAGGGATATATGAGGTATTATACGCTGTATATAGGGATATATGAGGTATTGTACGCTGTATATAGGGATATATGAGGTATTATACGCTGTATATAGGGATATATGAGGTATTATACGCTGTATATAGGGATATATGAGGTGTTATATGCTGTATATAGGGATATATGAGGTGTTATACGCTGTATATAGGGATATATGAGGTGTTATACGCTGTATATAGGGATATATGAGGTGTTATACGCTGTATATAGGGATATATGAGGTGTTATACGCTGTATATAAAGATATATGAGGTGTTATACGCTGTATATACGGATATATGAGGTATTATACGCTGTATATACGGATATATGAGGTATTATATGCTGAATATAGGGATATATGAGGTATTATACGCTGTATATAGGGATATATGAGGTATTATACGCTGTATATAGGGATATATGAGGTATTATATGCTGTATATAGGGATATATGAGGTATTATACGCTGTATATAGGGATATATGAGGTATTATATGCTGTATATAGGGATATATGAGGTATTATACGCTGTATATAGGGATATATGAGGTATTATACGCTGTATATAGGGATATATGAGGTATTATACGCTGTATATAGGGATATATGAGGTATTATAGGCTGTATATAGGGATATATGAGGTGTTATAGGCTGTATATAGGGATATATGAGGTATTATATGTTGTATATAGGGATATATGAGGTATTATACGCTGTATATAGGGATATATGAGGTATTATACACTGTATATAGGGATATATGAGGTATTATATGCTGTATATAGGGATATATGAGGTATTATACACTGTATATAGGGATATATGAGGTATTATACGCTGTATATAGGGATATATGAGGTATTATACGCTGTATATAGGGATATATGAGGTATTATACGCTGTATATAGGGATATATAAGGTATAGGCTGTATATAGGGATATATGACGTATTATACTCTGTATATAGGGATATATGAGGTATTATACGCTGTATATAGGGATATATGAGGTGTTATATGCTGTATATAGGGATATATGAGGTGTTATATGCTGTATATAGGGATATATGAGGTATTATATGCTGTATATAGGGATATATGAGGTTTTATACGCTGTATATAGGGATATATGAGGTATTATAGGCTGTATATAGGGATATATGAGGTATTATATGCTGTATATAGGGATATATGAGGTATTATAGGCTGTATATAGGGATATATGAGGTGTTATACGCTGTATATAGGGATATATGAGGTGTTATACGCTGTATATAGGGATAGATGAGGTGTTATACGCTGTATATAGGGATATATGAGGTATTATACGCTGTATATAGGGATATATGAGGTATTATACGCTGTATATAGGAATATATGAGGTATTATACGCTGTATATAGGGATATATGAGGTATTATATGCTGTATATAGGGATATATGAGGTATTATACGCTGTATATAGGGATATATGAGGTATTATACGCTGTATATAGGGATATATGAGGTATTATACGCTGTATATAGGGATATATGACGTATCATAGGCTGTATATAGGGATATATGAGGTATTATACGCTGTATATAGGGATATATGAGGTGTTATACGCTGTATATAGGGATATATGAGGTATTATACGCTGTATATAGGGATATATGAGGTATTATACGCTGTATATAGGGATATATGAGGTATTATAGGCTGTATATAGGGATATATGAGGTATTATATGATGTATATAGGGATATATGAGGTGTTATAGGCTGTATATAGGGATATATGAGGTGTTATACGATGTATATAGGGATATATGAGGTGTTATACGCTGTATATAGGGATATATGAGGTATTATACGCTGAATATAGGGATATATGAGGTATTATACGCTATATATAGGGATATATGAGGTATACGCTGTATATAGGGATATATGAGGTATTATACGCTGTATATAGGGATATATGAGGTATTATACGCTGTTTATAGGGATATATTAGGTATTATACGCTGTGTATAGGGATATATGAGGTATTATAGGCTGTATATAGGGATATATGAGGTATTATAGGCTGTATATAGGGATATATGAGGTATTATACGCTGTATATAGGGATATATGAGGTATTATAGGCTGTATATAGGGATATATGAGGTATTATACGCTGTATATAGGGATATATGAGGTATTATAGGCTGTATATAGGGATATATGAGGTATTATACGCTGTATGTAGGCATATATGAGGTATTATAGGCTGTATATAGGGATATATGAGGTATTATACGCTGTATATAGGGATATATGAGGTGTTATACGCTGTATATAGGGATATGTGAGGTATTATACGCTGAATATAGGGATATATGAGGTATTATACGCTGTATATAGGGATATATGAGGTATTATACGCTGTATATAGGGATATATGAGGTATTATACGCTGTATATAGGGATATATGAGGTATTATACGCTGTATATAGGGATATATGAGGTATTATACGCTGTATATAGGGATATATGAGGTATTGTAGGCTGAATATAGGGATATATGAGGTGTTATAGGCTGTATATAGGGATATATGAGGTATTATACGCTGTATATAGGGATATATGAGGTGTTATAGGCTGTATATAGGGATATATGAGGTATTATACGCTGTATATAGGGATATATGAGGTATTATAGGCTGTATATAGGGATATATGAGGTATTATACACTGTATATATGGATATATGAGGTATTATAGGCTGTATATAGGGATATATGAGGTATTATACGCTGTATATAGGGATATATGAGGTGTTATACGCTGTATATAGGGATATATGAGGTATTATACGCTGTATATAGGGATATATGAGGTATCATAGGCTGTATATAGGGATATATGAGGTATTATAGGCTGTATATAGGGATATATGAGGTATTATACGCTGTATATAGGGATATATGAGGTATTATAGGCTGTATATAGGAATACATGAGGTATTATACGCTGTATATAGGGATATATGAGGTATTATAGGCTGTATATAGGGATATATGAGGTATTATACGCTGTATATAGGGATATATGAGGTGTTATACGCTGTATATAGGGATATATGAGGTATTATACGCTGTATATAGGGATATATGAGGTATTATACACTGTATATAGGGATATATGAGGTATTATAGGCTGTATACAGGGATATATGAGGTGTTATACGCTGTATATAGGGATATATGAGGTGTTATATGCTGTATATAGGGATATATGAGGTATTATACGCTGTATATAGGGATATATGAGGTATTATAGGCTGTATATAGGGATATATGAGGTATTATAGGCTGTATATAGGGATATATGAGGTATTATAGGCTGTATATAGGAATATATGAGGTATTATACGCTGTATATAGGGATATATTAGGTATTATAGGCTGTATATAGGGATATATGAGGTGTTATAGGCTGTATATAGGGATATATGAGGTATTATAGGCTGTATATAGGGATATATGAGGTATTATAGGCTGTATATAGGGATATATGAGGTGTTATACGCTGTATATAGGGATATATGAGGTGTTATAGGCTGTATATAGGGATATATGAGGTGTTATACGCTGTATATAGAGATATATGAGGTGTTATACGCTGTATATAGGGATATATAAGGTATTATACGCTGTATATAGGGATATATGAGGTATTATACGCTGTATATAGGGATATATGAGGTGTTATACGCTGTACATAGGGATATATAAGGTATTATACGCTGTATATAGGGATATATAAGGTATTATACGCTGTATATAGGGATATATGAGGTATTATATGCTGTATATAGGGATATATGAGGTATTATAGGCTGTATATAGGGATATATGAGGTGTTATACGCTGTATATAGGAATATATGAGGTATTATATGCTGTATATAGGGATATATGAGGTGTTATATGCTGTATATAGGGATATATGAGGTATTATACGCTGTATATAGGGATATATGAGGTATAATACGCTGTATATAGGGATATATGAGGTATTGTAGGCTGTATATAGGGATATATGAGGTATTATAGGCTGTATATAGGGATATATGAGGTGTTATACGCTGTATATAGGGATATATGAGGTATTATATGCTGTATATAGGGATATATAAGGTATTATACGCTGTATATAGGGATATATGAGGTATTATATGCTGTATATAGGGATATATGAGGTATTATAGGCTGTATATAGGAATATATGAGGTGTTATACGCTGTATATAGGGATATATGAGGTATTATACGCTGTATATAGGGATATATAAGGTATTATAGGCTGTATATAGGGATATATGAGGTATTATACGCTGTATATAGGGATATATGAGGTATTATATGCTGTATATAGGGATATATGAGGTATTATACGCTGTATATAGGGATATATGAGGTGTTATAGGCTGTATATAGGGATATATGAGGTATTATAGGCTGTATATAGGGATATATGAGGTATTATACGCTGTATATAGGGATATATGAGGTATTATACGCTGTATATAGGGATATATGAGGTATTATACGCTGTATATAGGGATATATGAGGTATTATACGCTGTATATAGGGATATATGAGGTATTATACGCTGTATATAGGGATATATAAGGTATTATAGGCTGTATATAGGGATATATGAGGTATTATACGCTGTATATAGGGATATATGAGGTATTATATGCTGTATATAGGGATATATGAGGTATTATACGCTGTATATAGGGATATATGAGGTGTTATAGGCTGTATATAGGGATATATGAGGTATTATAGGCTGTATATAGGGATATATGAGGTATTATACGCTGTATATAGGGATATATGAGGTATTATATGCTGTATATAGGGATATATGAGGTGTTATACGCTGTATATAGGGATATATGAGGTATTATAGGCTGTATATAGGGATATATGAGGTATTATAGGCTGTATATAGGGATATATGAGGTATTATAGGCTGTATATAGGGATATATGAGGTATTATAGGCTGTATATAGGGATATATGAGGTATTATAGGCTGTATATAGGGATATATGAGGTATTATACGCTGTATATAGGGATATATGAGGTGTTATAGGCTGTATATAGGGATATATGAGGTGTTATACGCTGTATATAGGGATATATGAGGTGTTATAGGCTGTATATAGGGATATATGAGGTATTATAGGCTGTATATAGGGATATATGAGGTATTATACGCTGTATATAGGGATATATGAGGTGTTATAGGCTGTATATAGGGATATATGAGGTGTTATAGGCTGTATATAGGGATATATGAGGTATTATAGGCTGTATATAGGGATATATGAGGTATTATACGCTGTATATAGGGATATATGAGGTATTATATGCTGTATATAGGGATATATGAGGTATTATACGCTGTATATAGGGATATATGAGGTATTATATGCTGTATATAGGGATATATGAGGTATTATACGCTGTATATAGGGATATATGAGGTGTTATAGGCTGTATATAGGGATATATGAGGTGTTATAGGCTGTATATAGGGATATATGAGGTATTATAGGCTGTATATAGGGATATATGAGGTATTATACGCTGTATATAGGGATATATGAGGTATTATACGCTGTATATAGGGATATATGAGGTATTATACGCTGTATATAGGGATATATGAGGTGTTATAGGCTGTATATAGGGATATATGAGGTATTATAGGCTGTATATAGGGATATATGAGGTATTATAGGCTGTATATAGGGATATATGAGGTATTATACGCTGTATATAGGGATATATGAGGTATTATACGCTGTATATAGGGATATATGAGGTGTTATAGGCTGTATATAGGGATATATGAGGTATTATAGGCTGTATATAGGGATATATGAGGTATTATAGGCTGTATATAGGGATATATGAGGTATTATAGGCTGTATATAGGGATATATGAGGTATTATAGGCTGTATATAGGGATATATGAGGTATTATATGCTGTATATAGGGATATATGAGGTGTTATAGGCTGTATATAGGGATATATGAGGTATTATACGCTGTATATAGGGATATATGAGGTATTATAGGCTGTATATAGGGATATATGAGGTATTATAGGCTGTATATAGGGATATATGAGGCGCTATATATTGTATATAGGGCTGTATGAGCTATTATACGCTGACATCTATAGATCCTGTCTGTACTCGCGGTCATTCTAACCTCTATCTCGCCTGACAGACACTAGAACTCCCGCCAGTCATAGCAGCCGGCAGCCAATAGGCGCCAAATAAAAGTGACAGCTAGAATTCCCGTCCCCGATCATGTGATCAAAAGGGTGTGGTCAATATAGGACTGCAGCCAGGTGACTGGGCGTGGTCTTCCCCAACTGACCCACGTGGAGGCGTGATTTTGTGTAGGGCGGTGCTTGCAGCTGATAGCTGATTGGACAGTTCTCCACGTGCTCGTGAGCTTCCGGTTCAGTCCGGCGTCGGTGGGCGGGTTTTCCGGTGGTCAGGTGTAACATTTGGATCCCGGACGAGGAGGTGAGAGACGGGAAAACGGAGAGGAGGGGACATTGCACGTATACGGGGTACACAGGTCTGCACGTGCTAAGAGGTGACCGGCGGGAGGGGTGCACGGCTGTGCGGAGAGGGGTCACCTTAAGCGATGGGGGTACACCTGAGGGAGGGGAGCGTTGCAGGATGGGGGTACACCTGAGGGAGGGGAGCGTTGCAGGATGGGGGTACACCTGAGGGAGGGCAGCGTTGCAGGATGGGGGTACACCTGAGGGAGGGCAGCGTTTCAGGATGGGGGTACACCTGAAGGAGGGGAGCGTTGCAGGATGGGGTTACACCAGCAGAGTAGTGATTGCAGCTCTGGAGTATAATACAGGATGTAACTCAGGATCAGTACAGGATAAGTAATGTATGTACACAGTGACTCCACCAGCAGAGTAGTGATTGCAGCTCTGGAGTATAATACAGGATATAACTCAGGATCAGTACAGGATAAGTAATGTAATGTATGTACACAGTGACTCCACCAGCAGAATAGTGAGTGCAGCTCTGGAGTATAATACAGGATATAACTCAGGATCAGTACAGGATAAGTAATGTAATGTATGTACACAGTGACTCCACCAGCAGAATAGTGAGTGCAGCTCTGGAGTATAATACAGGATGTAACTCAGGATCAGTACAGGATAAGTAATGTATGTACACAGTGACTCCACCAGCAGAATAGTGAGTGTAGCTCTGGAGTATAATACAGGATATAACTCAGGATCAGTACAGGATAAGTAATGTATGTACACAGTGACTCCACCAGCAGGATAGTGAGTGCAGCTCTGGAGTATAATACAGGATGCAACTCAGGATCAGTACAGGATAAGTAATGTAATGTATGTACACAGTGACTCCACCAGCAGAATAGTGAGTGCAGCTCTGGAGTATAATACAGGATGTAACTCAGGATCAGTACATGATAAGTAATGTAATGTATGTACACAGTGACTCCACCAGCAGAATAGTGAGTGCAGCTCTGGAGTATAATACAGGATATAACTCAGGATCAGTACAGGATAAGTAATGTATGTACACAGTGACTCCACCAGCAGAATAGTGAGTGCAGCTCTGGAGTATAATACAGGATGTAACTCAGGATCAGTACATGATAAGTAATGTAATGTATGTACACAGTGACTCCACCAGCAGAATAGTGAGTGCAGCTCTGGAGTATACTACAGGATGTAACTCAGGATCAGTACAGGATAAGTAATGTAATGTATGTACACAGTGACTCCACAAGCAGAATAGTGAGTGCAGCTCTGGAGTATAATACAGGATGTAACTCAGGATCAGTACAGGATAAGTAATGTAATGTATGTACACAGTGACTCCACCCGCAGAATAGTGAGTGCAGGTCTGGAGTATAATACAGGATGTAACTCAGGATCAGTACAGGATAAGTAATGTAATGTATGTACACAGTGACTCCACCAGCAGAATAGTGAGTGCAGCTCTGGAGTATAATACAGGATGTAACTCAGGATCAGTACAGGATAAGTAATGTAATGTATGTACACAGTGACTCCACCAGCAGAATAGTGAGTGCAGCTCTGGAGTATAATACAGGATGTAACTCAGGATCAGTACAGGATAAGTAATGTAATGTATGTACACAGTGACTCCACCAGCAGAATAGTGAGTGCAGCTCTGGAGTATAATACAGGATGTAACTCAGGATCAGTACAGGATAAGTAATGTAATGTATGTACACAGTGACTCTACCAGCAGAATAGTGAGTGCAGCTCTGGAGTATAATACAGGATGTAACTCAGGATCAGTACAGGATTAGTAATGTAATGTATGTACACAGTGACTCCACCAGCAGAATAGTGAGTGCAGCTCTGGAGTATAATACATGATGTAACTCAGGATCAGTACAGGATAAGTAATGTATGCACACAGTGACTCCACCAGCAGAATAGTGAGTGCAGCTCTGGAGTATAATACAGGATATAACTCAGGATCAGTACAGGATAAGTAATGTAATGTATGTACACAGTGACTCCACCAGCAGAATAGTGAGTGCAGCTCTGGAGTATACTACAGGATGTAACTCAGGATCAGTACAGGATAAGTAATGTAATGTATGTACACAGTGACTCCACCAGCAGAATAGTGAGTGCAGCTCTGGAGTATAATACAGGATATAACTCAGGATCAGTACAGGATAAGTAATGTAATGTTTGTACACAGTGACTCCACCAGCAGAATAGTGAGTGCAGCTCTGGAGTATAATACAGGATGTAACTCAGGATCAGTACAGGATAAGTAATGTAATGTATGTACACAGTGACCCCACCAGCAGAATAGTGAGTGCAGCTCTGGAGTATAATACAGGATGTAACTCAGGATCAATACAGGATAAGTAATGTATGTACACAGTGACTCCACCAGCAGAATAGTGAGTGCAGCTCTGGAGTATAATACAGGATGTAGCTCAGGATCAGTACAGGATAAGTAATGTATGTACACAGTGACTCCACCAGCAGAATAGTGAGTGCAGCTCTGGAGTATAATACAGGATATAACTCAGGATCAGTACAGGATAAGTAATGTATGTACACAGTGACTCCACCAGCAGAATAGTGAGTGCAGCTCTGGAGTATAATACAGGATGTAACTCAGGATCAGTACAGGATAAGTAATGTAATGTATGTACACAGGGATCTACCAGCAGAATAGTGAGTGCAGCTCCGGAGTATAATACAGGATGTAACTCAGGATCAGTACAGGATAAGTAATGTAATGTACACAGTGACTCCACCAGCAGAATAGTGAGTGCAGCTCTGGAGTATAATACAGGATGTAACTCAGGATCAGTACAGGATAAGTAATGTAATGTATGTACACAGTGACTCCACCAGTAGAATAGTGAGTGCAGCTCTGGAGTATAATACAGGATATAACTCAGGATCAGTACATAAGTAATGTAATGTATGTACACAGTGACTCCACCAGCAGAATAGTGAGTGCAGCTCTGGAGTATAATACAGGATATAACTCGGGATCAGTACAGGATAAGTAATGTATGTACACAGTGACTCCACCAGCAGAATAGTGAGTGCAGCTCTGGAGTATAATACAGGATGTAACTCAGGATCAGTACAGGATAAGTAATGTAATGTATGTACACAGGGATCTACCAGCAGAATAGTGAGTGCAGCTCTGGAGTATAATACAGGATGTAACTCAGGATCAGTACAGGATAAGTAATGTAATGTACACAGTGACTCCACCAGCAGAATAGTGAGTGCAGCTCTGGAGTATAATACAGGATGTAACTCAGGATCAGTACAGGATAAGTAATGTAATGTACACAGTGACTCCACCAGCAGAATAGTGAGTGCAGCTCTGGAGTATAATACAGGATGTAACTCAGGATCAGTACAGGATAAGTAATGTAATGTATGTACACAGTGACTCCACCAGCAGAATAGTGAGTGCAGCTCTGGAGTATAATACAGGATATAACTCCGGATCAGTACAGGATAAGTAATGTAATGTATGTACACAGTGACTCCACCAGCAGAATAGTGAGTGCAGCTCTGGAGTATAATACAGGATATAACTCAGGATCAGTACAGGATAAGTAATGTAATGTATGTACACAGTGACACCACCAGCAGAATAGTGAGTGCAGCTCTGGAGTATAATACAGGATATAACTCAGGATCAGTACAGGATAAGTAATGTAATGTATGTACACAGTGACTCCACCAGCAGAATAGTGAGTGCAGCTCTGGAGTATAATACAGGATGTAACTCAGGATCAGTACAGGATAAGTAATGTAATGTATGTACACAGTGACTCCACCAGCAGAATAGTGAGTGCAGCTCTGGAGTATAATACAGGATATAACTCAGGATCAGTACAGGATCAGTAATGTAATGTATGTACACAGTGACTCCACCAGCAGAATAGTGAGTGCAGCTCTGGAGTATAATACAGGATATAACTCAGGATCAGTACAGGATAAGTAATGTATGTACACAGTGACACCGCCAGCAGAATAGTGAGTGCAGCTCTGGGGTATAATACAGGATGTAACTCAGGATCAGTACAGGATAAGTAATGTATGTACACAGTGACTCCACCAGCAGAATAGTGAGTGCAGCTCTGGAGTATAATACAGGATATAACTCAGGATCAGTACAGGATAAGTAATGTATGTACACAGTGACTCCACCAGCAGAATAGTGAGTGCCGCTCTGGAGTATAATACAGGATATAACTCAGGATCAGTACAGGATAAGTAATGTATGTACACAGTGACTCCACCAGCAGAATAGTGAGTGCCGCTCTGGAGTATAATACAGGATATAACTCAGGATCAGTACAGGATAAGTAATGTATGTACACAGTGACTCCACCAGCAGAATAGTGAGTGCAGCTCTGGAGTATAATACAGTATATAACTCAGGATCAGTACAGGATAAGTAATGTAATGTATGTACACAGTGACTCCACCAGCAGAATAGTGAGTGCAGCTCTGGAGTATAATACAGGATGTAACTCAGGATCAGTACAGGATAAGTAATGTAATGTATGTACACAGTGACTCCACCAGCAGAATAGTGAGTGCAGCTCTGGAGTATAATACAGGATATAACTCAGGATCAGTACAGGATAAGTAATGTAATATATGTGCACAGTGACTCCACCAGCAGAATAGTGAGTGCAGCTCTGGAGTATAATACAGGATATAACTCAGGGTCAGTACAGGATAAGTAATGTATGTACACTGTGACTCCACCAGCAGAATAGTGAGTGCAGCTCTGGAGTATAATACAGGATGTATCTCGGGATCAGTACAGGATAAGTAATGTAATGTATGTACACAGTGACTCCACCAGCAGAATAGTGAGTGCAGCTCTGGAGTATAATACAGGATATAACTCAGGATCAGTACAGGATAAGTAATGTAATGTACACAGTGACTCCACCAGCAGAATAGTGAGTGCAGCTCTGGAGTATAATACAGGATATAACTCCGGATCAGTACAGGATAAGTAATGTAATGTATGTACACAGTGACTCCACCAGCAGAATAGTGAGTGCAGCTCTGGAGTATAATACAGGATATAACTCAGGTGTGTTATGTCGTGTGTTTTTTTTGCTTTGTGTTTGTTATATGCTGTTACGGTGTGTTATGTTGTGTGTTGCAGTGTTGTGTTATATGTTGCGGTGTGTTATATGTTGTGTTTGTGTTGCGGTGTGTTGTGTGTTATATGCTGTTGCGCGGTGTGTTATATGTTGTGTGTTATATGCTGTTGCGCGGTGTGTTATATGTTGCGGTGTGTTATATGTTGTGTTTGTGTTGCGGTGTGTTGTGTTATATGCTGTTGCGCGGTGTGTTATATGTTGCGGTATGTTATATGTTGCGGTGTGTTGCGTGTTATATGCTGTTGCGTGTTGCGTGTGACTGTGTGTTTGTTATATGTTGCGCGGTGTTATATATTGCGGTGTGTTGCGGTCGGGTGTCTCCCTCCTCTCAGCCTTGTGCCGTCTGTCCTCATTAATCAGATTATCAGATTTGCGCTGTGTCTTTCTATTTGTGTTGTTTTCGCTCTGGTTTCCGGTTCTGGAGTTGATTTTCTCGGTTTTTTTACTTTCACTCCTTTCTTGTGCCGCCGGTTGGGTTCCAGTTTGGGGGGTTACTGAATGAGGGGGCGTACCGCCCTGTCCCCGGTTCTGCTGACTCAGCAGGTCTGTCCCTCACAGGCTTAATCCTCAGGGATTGTCGGGCTCGGGTAAGACTCTCACCTGTCACGACTGCACTGGGTCCTGGTGGAGAAGAATCGCAGGTCCCTCCTGTAACACAGTCCCTGGGGGTCACTGGCCCCCGTCTGTCCTGGAGTTGGGACCTGAGGTGACCCCCATGCAGTGAGGACTCCAGCCGTGGTGTGGATGGGGTGTTGCTGAAGTCTTGGGGTGCACGGTGGGCGGCCTGTCTGACGGATTTCACCGCCCTTTATTTCCTGAAACGGTTCCGCCCGGACGTCTGGCGCCAAGATATTGATTTCTGGCAAGAATGTTGGCAAATCGCTCCGCGGCGTGCCTGTTCTCTGGGGTGTGCGCCACCCTGTTTGCGCTGGCGCTGGTGTACTATCTGTACTGGTGAGTGATCCTCAGTAACACAGCCTGTCATTCCTGTATCCCAGAATCCCAGCCATGGGGGCATCCTGCAGGTTACCCCTTTACTCGGCACCTGGGGGCGTTGCCTGTTTACACCATGTTACCGCCAGTCTCCGTGGTCGGGGGATATCCTGCAGCGTTGGTCACACTAGAACTCGGCTATGCATCTCTTGTTGCCGGAGGTTGTCACAGAGCGGATGGGACGATGGAAGTGACCTCCAATGTCATGTCTTCTGCCCAGTGACCCCTTCACATTGGGGGTTCCCCGTACGTGGCTAGTGGGATGGGTCTGCCCGGGGCCCGGACGTGGCTAGTGGGATGGATCGGCCCGGAGGTGGCCGGGATCTCGGGGGGGGGGGCCCATGATAAGTGTAACGAGCAGTGGGGACGGGGCGTCCGCTCAGTGACCGCTTCACATTGGGGGTGCCCCGGACGTGGTTAGTGGGATGGGTTGGCCCGGAGGTGGCCGGGATCTCGGGGGGGGGGGGGCCATGATAATGTAACGAGCAGTGGGGATGGGGCGTCCGCTCAGTGACCGCTTCACATTGGTGGTGCCCCGGACGTGGTTAGTGGGATGGGTCGGCCCGGAGGTGGCCGGGATCTCGGGGGGCCATGATAATGTAACGAGCAGTGGGGACGGGGCGTCCGCTCGGTGGGACTGTACGTGATATTATAAACTCTGCGTCTATTAGAAATGCACTTTGTCACCACCTCATTTATGGGATGAAGTAAATGATGGATGGAAGTTGTGGATTTTGTTGTGTTGCGCTGGGACATATTTGAGGGTTTAGCGCTGGGACTGTGTGAGGGGGCGGGGGAGGGGCGGTTTGTATTGTTGCACTTTAAATCAAGATTATAATAAAAAATGTAGTGAATTAAAAAAAATAAAAAGATGACATTGCTGGTGGACGGCCCCGGGGCTGGGGGTCCAGACTTCTGCAGGGAACTAAAGTGAATGTAGGCAAGCTGCAGGGTGACCTAACAGGCGGGGGTGCAGGCGGGGGTGTGGGGGAGCAGGCGGCGGTGTGGGGGTGCAGGCAGCAGGTGGGTATGTTCGGGTCCAGGTGGGTATGTTGGGGGTCTAGGTGGGCTGCAGGCAGGTAATAGGGGGGGGCTGCAGGGGGGGGGTGTTGGTGAAGGTGGGGCTGCAGGTGGGGATGTGGGGGTGCAGGCTGCAGGGCGGGTATTGGGGCTGGGGCTGCAGGTGGGGGTGTTTGTATAATGACTCATGTTTGTAGACCATTGTCAGGAATAATATGGGGGCGGGTGAGGAGATGTGGGGTGTTGGTGGCCCCTGTAGTCGGAGCCGTGGTCGGGGGCGGGTGAGGAGATGTGGGGTGTTGGTGGCTCCTGTAGTCGGAGCCGTGGTCGGGGGTGGGTGAGGAGATGTGGGGTGTTGGTGGCTCCTGTAGTCGGAGCCGTGGTCGGGGGCGGGTGAGGAGATGTGGGGTGTTGGTAGCTCCTGTAGTCGGAGCCGTGGTCGGGGGTGGGTGAGGAGATGTGGGGTGTTGGTGGCTCCTGTAGTCGGAGCCGTGGTCGGTGGTGGTTGAGGAGATGTGGGGTGTTGGTGGCCCCTGTAGTCGGAGCCGTGGTCGGGGGCGGGTGAGGAGATGTGGGGTGTTGGTGCCTCCTGTAGTCAGAGCCGTGGTCGGGGGTGGGTGAGGAGATGTGGGGTGTTGGTGGCTCCTGTAGTCGGAGCCGTGGTCGGGGGCGGGTGAGGAGATGTGGGGTGTTGGTAGCTCCTGTAGTCGGAGCCGTGGTCGGGGGTGGGTGAGGAGATGTGGGGTGTTGGTAGCTCCTGTAGTCGGAGCCGTGGTCGGGGGTGGGTGAGGAGATGTGGGGTGTTGGTAGCTCCTGTAGTCGGAGCCGTGGTCGGGGGTGGGTGAGGAGATGTGGGGTGTTGGTGGCTCCTGTAGTCAGAGCCGTGCTCTCGTCAGGTTCTCATCTCTCTGACCCTCGCTGGTTTTGCTTCTCCTCAGGACGGTGGCTTTGAGTGAGGGTCCGTGTAAGCGGCACTGAATGCTGGCTCCAGAATGGGGGTTTGGGGGTTCCTGAAGACTCAGTTTGTGGTCCACCTGCTGATTGGCTTTGTGTTTGTTGTAAGCGGCCTCGTCATCAATTTCCTGCAGCTTTGTACCCTCCCGCTATGGAGCTACAACAAGCAGCTGTACCGCAGGGTCAACTGCCGCCTGTCCTACTCGCTGTGGAGCCGTAAGTACCTTGGGGGGGGGTGCAGGGGCGTCGGGAGGGTCTCATGTGTGGTGACTTTGTGCCGTCTCCCCCCACAGAGTTGGTGATGCTGCTGGAGTGGTGGTCCGGCACACAGTGCACCCTTTTCACTGACCAGCAGACTGTGGATCACTTTGGGAAGGAGCACGCCATCATTATCCTCAATCACAACTTTGAGATCGACTTCCTGTGCGGATGGACGATGTGTGAACGTTTTGGAGTCTTGGGGGTGAGTACAGAGACGAGCGCAACGTCCTGCCGGAGCCGCCGCTGGGCTCATCGTGATCTCACTGCGCACCGTGGCTTCTCCGTTGTGTGGGCAGCTGTAATATTACTGGACATCCCGCGGCTCATCGTGATCTCACTGCGCGCCATGGCTTCTCCGTTGTATGCTGTAATATTACTGGACATCCCGCGGCTGCCGTCATCCGCTGGGGTCATCGTGATCTCACTGCGCACCGTGGCTTCTCCGTTGTATGGGCAGCTGTAATATTACTGGACATCCCGCGGCTGCCGTCATCCGCTGGGGTCATCGTGATCTCACTGCGCACCGTGGCTTCTCCGTTGTGTGGGCAGCTGTAATATTACTGGACATCCCGGGGCTGCCGTCATCCGCTGGGGTCATCGTGATCTCACTGCGCGCCGTGGCTTCTCCGTTGTATGGGCAGCTGTAATATTACTGGACATCCCGGGGCTGCCGTCATCCGCTGGGGTCAAGCCTTTATTTTCTTCCTGTTTGTTCTTCTCTCTCCAAAGAGCTCAAAAGTTCTTGCAAAGAAAGAGCTGCTGATGGTCCCGCTGATCGGCTGGACCTGGTACTTCCTGGAAATCGTCTTCTGTAAACGCAAGTGGGAAGAAGATCGGGACAAGGTCGTCCATGGACTGCAGAGCTTGCGGGACTACCCCGAGTACATGTGGGTGAGTGTCATGGAGGTGGTGGGCCCCTCCGCACAAGACCCTTATAGGTTTTTATAAGAAACTGCTTATGCTGTGGTTGTAGAAGGCCCTGGTGACCGCTCATCCACCGCACAGATTCTCGTTATCTGACTGGGCCTGTGTCTCGTTTCTCTCGGTGACGATCTATGATGTGACCCCCGACCCCCCTCATTGTCCATGCCGGGGGCGGCTTTACTGACTTTGTTTTTTCCCCCTCGTAGTTCTTGCTGTACTGTGAAGGGACGAGGTTCACCGAAACCAAACATAAGATCAGCATGGAAGTGGCAGATAAGAAGGGGCTGGCGCGGCTGAAACATCATCTGCTGCCGCGAACCAAAGGTTTCACCACCGCGGTCCAGTGCCTCCGCGGGACAGGTGATCTGCTCATGTGAAGCTCTAGTATTGAGAACCTTTAGCTGCAGTGTTAGTGATGAGAAGCCTCCGGGGACCTTGAGCTCCAGGCCTCCGCCACCAGAAATACTTATACCACCGCGGCAGTGACGGGATTACATCCTGCGGGTCCGGGGGTGGACGCAGCGCTCCGGCCTTCAATACAAAGTCCATGTCAGGACTCATCCACGTCACTGAGAGGAAGGAGCTCAGATGTAATATAGATGTTAGTCAGCGGGGGGCGCTCCCACCCTGCGTCCGAGCTGTGGACTCCTCACATGTATCTGTATATTCTTCAGTAAGCCCCCGTCTTGTGCGCCCTGTTTATTACGCTGCGTTGACGTTTTTTTTTTTTCTTCTTGCAGTCACTGCTGTTTATGACGTGACCCTGAATTTCCGTGGAAATAAGAATCCATCTTTACTGGGGATTTTGTATGGGAAGAAATATGAAGCGGACATGTGTGTGAGGTGAGCTGCATGGCCGCCATCCAGTCCCACAACAAGATCCTGACAGCCTTGTCCCCTCCCCCATCTGTCTGATTTCTTCTCCGGTATAGCTTCGCCCTCTCCCATTCTTGCTTTTCGTTTACTCCTCGTGTCTCCTCAGGCGTTTCCCTCTGGACGAGATCCCACTAGATGAGCGAGAGGCTGCAGACTGGCTGCACAAACTCTACCAGGAGAAGGTAAACTGACCAGAGACCAGTACAGACCGCCACTAGGAAATGTTCTAGGGGCATGAAGAGGGTCAGAATGTGGGGGGTTTCTAGTACATGCTCCGTCCTTCTCTCGTCTGGTATTCCTGTGGTGGCGCGTGCTCCCCCGTCCTGCTCTCGTCTAGTATTCCTGTGGGTGTGTGGTGGCCTGCTCTCGTCTAGTATTCCTGTGGTGGTGCGCGCTCCTCCGCCCTGCTCTCGTCTAGTATTCCTGTGGTGGCGTGCGCTCCTCCGCCCTGCTCTCGTCTAGTATTCCTGTGGTGGCGTGCGCTCCTCCGCCCTGCTCTCGTCTAGTATTCCTGTGGTGGCGTGCGCTCCTCCGTCCTGCTCTCGTCTAGTATTCCTGTGGTGGCGTGCGCTCCTCCGTCCTGCTCTCGTCTAGTATTCCTGTGGTGGCGCGCGCTCCTCCGTCCTGCTCTCGTCTAGTATTCCTGTGGTGGCGCGTGTTCCTCCGTCCTTCTCTCGTCTAGCATTCCTGTGGTGGCGCGTGCTCCTCCGTCCTGCTCTCGTCTAGTATTCCTGTGGTGGCGCGTGCTCCTCCGTCCTTCTCTCGTGTAGTATTCTTGTGGTGTTTAGCGGCGCGTGCTCCTCCGTCCTGCTCTCGTCCTAGCATTCCTGTGGTGTGTGGTGGCGCGTGCTCCCCCGTCCTGCTCTCGTCTAGTATTCCTGTGGTGTGTGGTGGCGCGTGCTCCTCCGTCCTGCTCTCGTCTAGTATTCCTGTGGTGGCGCGCGCTCCTCCGTCCTGCTCTCGTCTAGTATTCCTGTGGTGGCGCGTGTTCCTCCGTCCTTCTCTCGTCTAGCATTCCTGTGGTGGCGCGTGCTCCCCCGTCCTGCTCTCGTCTAGTATTCCTGTGATGGCGCGTGCTCCCCCGTCCTGCTCTCGTCTAGTATTCCTGTGGTGGCGCGTGCTCCTCCGTCCTGCTCTCGTCTAGTATTCCTGTGGTGGCGCGTGTTCCTCCGTCCTTCTCTCGTCTAGCATTCCTGTGGTGTGTGGTGGCGCGTGCTCCTCCGTCCTGCTCTCGTCTAGTATTCCTGTGGTGGCGCGTGCTCCTCCGTCCTGCTCTCGTCTAGTATTCCTGTGGTGGCGCGTTTTCCTCCGTCCTTCTCTCGTCTAGCATTCCTGTGGTGGCGCGTGCTCCTCCGTCCTTCTCTCGTCTAGCATTCCTGTGGTGGCGCGTGCTCCTCCGTCCTGCTCTCGTCTAGTATTCCTGTGGTGGCGCGTGCTCCTCCGTCCTTCTCTCGTGTAGTATTCTTGTGGTGTTTAGCGGCGCGTGCTCCTCCGTCCTGCTCTCGTCCTAGCATTCCTGTGGTGTGTGGTGGCGCGTGCTCCCCCGTCCTGCTCTCGGCTAGTATTCCTGTGGTGTGTGGTGGCCTGCTCTCGTCTAGTATTCCTGTGGTGGCGCGCGCTCCTCCGTCCTGCTCTCGTCTAGTATTCCTGTGGTGGCGCGCGCTCCTCCGTCCTGCTCTCGTCTAGTATTCCTGTGGTGGCGCGCGCTCCTCCGTCCTGCTCTCGTCTAGTATTCCTGTGGTGGCGCGCGCTCCTCCGTCCTGCTCTCGTCTAGTATTCCTGTGGTGGCGCGTGTTCCTCCGTCCTTCTCTCGTCTAGCATTCCTGTGGTGTGTGGTGGCGCGTGCTCCCCCGTCCTGCTCTCGTCTAGTATTCCTGTGGTGGCGCGTGCTCCTCCGTCCTGCTCTCGTCTAGTATTCCTGTGGTGGCGCGTGTTCCTCCGTCCTTCTCTCGTCTAGCATTCCTGTGGTGTGTGGTGGCGCGTGCTCCTCCGTCCTGCTCTCGTCTAGTATTCCTGTGGTGGCGCGTGCTCCTCCGTCCTTCTCTCGTCTAGTATTCTTGTGGTGTTTAGCGGCGCGTGCTCCCCCCCGTCCTTCTCTCGTCTAGTATTCCTGTGGTGGCGCGTGCTCCCCCCCGTCCTGCTCTCGTCTAGTATTCCTGTGGTGGCGCGCGCTTCTCCGTCCTGCTCTCGTCTAGTATTCCTATGGTGTGTTGTGGCGCGTGCTCCCCTGTCCTGCACTCGTCTAGTATTCCTGTGGTGTGGTGGTGCGTGCTCCCCCGTCCTGCTCTCGTCTAGTATTCCTGTGGTGGCGCGTGCTCCTCCGTCCTGCACTCGTCTAGTATTGTGGTGGCGCGCGCTTCTCCGTCCTGCTCTCGTCTAGTATTCCTGTGGTGTGTAATGGTGCGTGCTCCCCCGTCCTGCTCTCGTCGAGTATTCCTGTGGTGTGTGGTGGGTGGTGGCGCGTGCTCCTCTGTCCTGCTCTCGTCTAGTATTCCTGTGGTGTGTGGTGGCGCGCGCTCCCCCGTCCTGCTCTCGTCTAGTATTCCTGTGGTGGTGCGCGCTCCTCCGTCCTGCTCTCGTCTAGTATTCCTGTGGTAGCGCGTGCTCCCCTGTCCTGCTCTCGTCTAGTATTCCTGTCGTGGCGCGTGCTCCTCCGTCCTTCTCTCGTCTAGTATTCCTGTGGTGTTTAGCAGCGCGTGCTCCTCCGTCCTGCTCTCGTCCTACCATTCCTGTGGTGTGTGTGGTGGCGCGTTCTCCCCCGTCCTGCTCTCGTCTAGTATTCCTGTGGTGGCGCGTGCTCCTCCGTCCTGTTCTCGTCTAGTATTCCTGTGGTGTGTGGTGGCGCGTGCTCCCCCGTCCTGCTCTCGTCTAGTATTCCTGTGGTGTGTGGTGGCGCGTGCTCCCCCGTCCTGCTCTCGTCTAGTATTCCTGTGGTGGCGCGTGCTCCCCCGTCCTGCCCTCGTCTAGTATTCCTGTGGTGGCGCGCGCTCCTCCGTCCTGCTCTCGTCTAGTATTCCTGTGGTGGCGCGCGCTCCCCCGTCCTTCTCTCGTCTAGTATTCCTGTGGTGGCGCGCGCTCCCCCGTCCTGCTCTCGTCTAGTATTCCTGTGGTGGCGCGTGCTCCCCCGTCCTGCTCTCGTCTAGTATTCCTGTGGTGGCGCGTGCTCCCCCGTCCTGCTCTCGTCTAGTATTCCTGTGGTGGCGCGCGCTCCCCCATCCTGCTCTCGTCTAGTATTCCTGTGGTGTGTAGTGGCGCGTGCTCCTCCGTCCTGCTCTCGTCTAGTATTCCTGTGGTGGCGCTCGCTCCCCGTCCTGCTCTCGTCTAGTATTTCTGTGGTGTGTGGTGGCGCGTGCTCCCCCGTCCTGCTCTCGTCTAGTATTCCTGTGGTGGTGCGTGCTCCCCCATCCTGCTCTCGTCTAGTATTCCTGTGGTGGCGCGCGCTCCTCCGTCCTGCTCTCGTCTAGTATTCCTGTGGTGTGTAGTGGCGCGTGCTCCTCCGTCCTGCTCTCGTCTAGTATTCCTGTGGTGGCGCGTGCTCCCCCGCCCTGCTCTCCTCTAGTATTCCTGTGGTGTGTAGTGGCGCGTGCTCCTCCGTCCTGCTCTCGTCTAGTATTCCTGTGGTGGCACGCGCTCCTCCGTCCTGCTCTCGTCTAGTATTCCTGTGGTGTGTAGTGGCGCGTGCTCCTCCGTCCTGCTCTCCTCTAGTATTCCTGTGGTGGCGCGTGCTCCCCCGTCCTGCTGCTCTCTAGTATTCCTGTGGTGTGTAGCGTTTATTCGGGGCTTTATGATGTCATTTCCTGGGGTGTCTATGATGCTGTATGAGCAGATTTCTTATGTTTGTTTTTCAGGATGCGTTACAGGAGCAGTACATCCAGGAGGGCACCTTTCCTGGTACTCAGATCGTGCCCACGCGTCGACCATGGACCCTGCTGAACTTCCTGTTCTGGGCCACACTTCTCCTGTCCCCTCTCATCTCATTCGCGATCGGCATCTTTGCTAGCGGTTCTCCCCTGCTCATCCTGTCGTTCATGGGCTTCATGTGGATAGGTAGTGGCCTCTCTCCACGTGGGTCCTCCCGGGCTGGTCTCTTCTTCTGCTGACGTTGTGTTTTCTTCTTCCTCAGCCTCGTTTGCTGTGCGGCGTCTGATCGGTGTGACGGAGATTGAGCGAGGCTCCAGTTACGGTAACAGCTCTGCGAAGAAGAGAGATTAGCTGTGAGTGGCGTGATTCTGAGGCGGTCTGGACTTGATCTTGCTTTCTATTTCGTACTAACATGAACTGACGGGGAGGACCTGCCTTTTGGGACTGGCACCGAGAGCCGGTAGGAATCTGCCACTTCATAGGCGCAAGAAAAAAATCTGTTCTGCGAGACCAGAGACTCTGCCCTCCGTCCCCTCTACTGAACACTGGCCCCATCTCGTCCGCCCTCACCCCGCGCTTCTCTCCTTCACCACCTTCTTCAGGACCTTTCTTCATAGTATTACTGGCTGTTCCCCCTTCTGCCCATGTTCTCTCACTGCCCGCTGGGATTTCATACTTTTTCCAACCTCTCCACTGTCAAAGCAAAAACGAGGGATGAAGATAAACTGAGCCGGGGCCCAGTGTAAGGCGTCTCGTGTGAGTGAGACCCTGCTGGCCAGAGTAGCAGCTCTGTGCGCACAACCACTACACCCCTACACTACTCTGCATCCAGGACGGCTCTGCACACAGCGGCCACTGTGAATGTATTGTTCTGGACCTGCACAACTCACTCCATTATTTTTGAAGTAATCATTGGACTCAGGTTATGGTCCTGAAGACGAGGATCCTGCGTGACACCCCCCCCCCCCCCCCCCCTCAGCTCTTTCTTCTCTCCCGGGGCTCTCCGTCTCCAGATTGCACTACATGTTCCATGAGGGGCCCGCGTCATATCAGACGGCCGCCTCGACCAGGGATTAGCGGTTTAGATCTTAACATGTCAGTAGCATGTATCGGACCAGACAGAGGCAGTGTCACATAATATCATGTATGAGTGTCAGACGTGTCGCCGACCCATAGGGAGGAGATACTAAATGTAGGGCTAATCCTGTGTGTGTACGCTTCTGTCCACGGAGGAGGCGGCGGTGATGAGGAAGTCTCCGTGCTGCCGGCTCTCCAGTGTCCACACACGGCAGAATAACCTGTGTCATCCGTGTCCACACTGTAGTGATGCTTCCATGTTGCTGCCTGTCTGATCACCCCCTCCCTCCCTGTAAAGAAAAGCTAGGAGTAAAATAAAGAGATGAAACACGCGCTGACCTCTCGGTGTGAGTCCTTCCTGAGTGGATGTGTATGTGGGGTGACGTGTGCAACCGGCCTGTTACGCAGGAGAAGATGCAGGAGGGGGTGGAGGACGGCCGCGGATCACTAGATGTCTTCTATAGGGTGACTGCTAATGTGGAGAAAAGATTTACAAATGTATGGAAACTGGGGGAAGGGCGGGTGGTTATAGTATGAGCCACGTGATGGGGGATGGATGGATATGGGGTGGTGCTGTGTGTCGGGGGTGAGGGGTGATGTGGGGGCCTCAAACAAGACTAGACCATACAATTACTGGAATAGAGGAGATGGGCGGCAGCGTCATCTTAAGGGATTTATCTGGATCTAGATTAGTAAAATGGTTTCACTGGGACGTACAGGAGGGGAGATGTAAATCTACCGCAGGATCGTCTCCTCGCACGGTACAAGATCTGACCACAGATTGTATTGTGAATCTCCATAAATGAAAGTCTGGGGAATAAAATGGCTCCAAGAAAGACCGAACAGCTTGTCCGTAGAGCAAAACTATTTCATTTAACCCCTTGGCACACCGTGATGTAAATGTGTAACCGGCAGTCTAGGGAAAGAGCAGG
>NW_027462700.1:0-56639 GCF_050947455.1 Rhinoderma darwinii
TGTTAGATACACACGGGGAGACTGCATAAAGTAGGAGACCAAATGAACAGGTGGCCATGGTTCTCTCCATTAAAGTCTATGGAAGTTGCACAAACAGTCAAGTTCACTTGGAGCCAAGCCAAGCAGCATGTCTGGGGGTTCTCTGATGAAAACTATAACAAAATAACCTTACAGTTAGGGGGACTGAGAGTGTTCCAGAGGGTGATCTCCCCAACATTCCGGATCATACCCAAAATTAAAAAGGAATGTGAATAATCGACAGACCCGTTAAGACAGCAGAACTGCTCAAGGTCACCAACCTTTAATGGCTATTGTCATAAACCATATTGATAATCATTAATAAGAAAAATAGGATATTACATTTTAATATAATACATTAACCTTTTTTTATTCTGCTAAACAATCAGAAACTTAGCCCAAGAGACATTAAGAATAATGCAATTCTAAGTTTATACATACAGTAGAAAGATGATAGATAGATGATAGATAGATAGATAGATAGATAGATAGATAGATAGATAGATAGATAGATAGATAGATAGATAGATAGATAGATAGATAGATAGATAGATAGATAGACTTCAAAAAATAGGCAGCAGGGTACTTTTATTGCCCCATGTGCAACGTTTCAGCTCTGTCCTCTAGAGCCTTTCTCAAGCTAGAGGACAGAGCTGAAACGTTGCACATGGGGCAATAAAAGTACCCACTTTTTTTCACTAAACTACAGAGTGCTGCTTATTTTTTGAAGTCTGTATAGGTGGAATCTTGGTCTGGTTTCTAGGGCTTGTGTCACGGACACTGGGTTTGTGGACCCACTAGGCCGCTCCGCCGTAGCGGGGAGGCAGCTGACCAAGTCACAGTCTATGTGAAAGTAAGATAGAAGACAGTAATGCTTATGTACCTGAAATAGTCCGGACGGTGACTGTGGCTTCAGCACGGATGGAGGCAGGTGCGGAATGTGGCGAGAGACGTGGCGGGCAGTATCCGATGAGCAGATGGCACTTGACGTGGCAGATGGTACTTGACGTGGCAGATGGCACTTGACGTGGCAGAAGACACTTGACGTGGCAGAAGACACTTGACGTGGCAGATGACACTTGACGTGGCAGATGACACTTGACGTGGCAGATGGCACTTGACGTGGCAGATGGCACTTGATGTGGCAGATGACACTTGACGTGGCAGATGGCACCTGAACACGGGTAGGCACAGGAACAAAGCGGAATACAGGAACGGTAACAGGGCACGGGTAACAGCTGGAACGGGAGACACTAAGGGACCATTTGCGAGACAGACAGGGAAAAACTAACAACGCTCAGGCAAGGATCAGAAGGGCTTGGGCATTCTTATAGAGCAGGGAATCACGTGGGTTAATGATCATAGTTTTCATGTGCGCGCGCTGGCCCTTTAAGAGCGGGCGCGAGCGTGCGCGCGCACCCTACGGGACCCGGACGGATGGACGGAGCGTAAGTGAGCGCTGGCATCTCCTAGGAGGGAGACGGAGGCCAGCGCTCACAGATCCATGGCTGCGGGCGTCGGGAGGTGAGTGAACCCGATGGCCCGCGGCCATGGGCGCTACAGTATCCCCCCTCTTACACCCCCTCCTCTTGGGGCCAGAGTGAGAGAGGAACTTTTTAATAAGAGCAGGAGCACTGAGGTTCTCTTCTGGCTCCCAGGGATTCTGAGGGTAGGGGGCAGCCGCAGCTTATAGGAAACAGGGTTAATTTGTTGCAGGATCTCGAAGGGACCAAGGAACCTGGGAGCAAACTTGTATGAAGGCACCCTCAAGCGAATGTTTCGAGAGGACAGCCAGACTTTAGTCCCAGGAAGATACTGAGGCGGTTCTCTTCTTTTGGTATCTGCCTTACGCTTCATGCGATCTACCGCCTGCAAAATAGAGGACCGGGTCTGTTGATGAAGTCGACACTGGAAGAGGAACTCTGGGATGTTGACTGTACACGATGTGAAACGGAGTGGAGGTGGTGGACTCACTTGTGTGGTTATTATATGAAAACTCTGCCCATGGTAGAAGCTGTACCCAGTTATCGTGCTGTGAAGAGATGAAGTGGCGGAGGTAATTTTCCATGATCTGGTTGATCCTCTCAACTTTCCCATTGGACTGGGGGTGATAGGCAGAGGAAAAGTCCAAACTCACATCCAGGAGTTTACAGAGGGCTCTCCAGAACTTGGAGGTAAACTGAACCCCCCGATCGGACACAATGTGAAGAGGCAATCCATGCAAGCGGAAGATGTGCTGAATGAAGAAGCTTGCCAGTCGAGGAGCAGATGGTAGGCCGGTTAGCGGGATAAAATGTGCCATCTTAGAGAACCGGTCCACCACCACCCAGATGGTGTTGCATCCTGCTGAGAGAGGAAGGTCCGTGACGAAGTCCATAGCGATGTGCTGCCAGGGGGCACTGGGTACAGGCAGGGGTTGAAGCAGGCCGGCAGGCTTGCTGTGAGCCACCTTGTTAGAGGCACACACCGTGCAAGCAGAGACAAAGTCCAGAACATCTTTAGGTAGCGTGGGCCACCAGAAGTGACGAGCGACCAGGTCTTGGGTTTTACGGACACCAGCGTGCCCAGCCAGTTTAGAACTGTGTCCCCAGCGGAGAATTCTTTTTCTGTCAGCCAACCGAACAAAAGTTCTCCCTGGAGGGATATCTCTAAGCTGCAGAGGATTGGCGGTGACAACGCAGTATGGGTCTATGATCATCTGAAGGGACTCCACCGTGTCTTCTGTTTCGAATGATCTGGACAGGGCATCGGCCCTCACGTTCTTGTCCGCGGGACGGTAGTGGAGCAGAAATTGGAAACGGGTGAAGAACAGTGACCACCAGGCTTGACGAGGATTCAGTCTTTGAGCGGACTGAAGGTAAGTGAGATTCTTGTGGTCGGTGAAGATCAGGATGGGGTGAGCAGCGCCCTCCAGAAGATATCTCCACTCCTCCAGGGCCAATTTGATAGCCAGTAGCTCCCGATCTCCAATGGAATAATTGCGCTCAGCAGAGGAAAACAGTCTTGAGTAGTAGCCACACACTACTGCCTTTCCTTTGGAGCTCCTCTGGAACAGAAGTGCGCCTGCACCAACAGAGGAAGCGTCCACTTCCAGTAAGAACTGCCGAGATATGTCAGGGTGATGGAGGATCGAAGCTGAAGTGAAGGCTTTCTTGAGGCTAATGAATGCGGACTCTGCCTCCGGAGTCCACACCTTGGCGTTCACACCCTTCTTGGTAAGGGTAGAGATGGGAGCCGTCAGAGAAGAAAAGTTCGGAATAAACTGCCGGTAGAAATTGGCGAAACCCAGGAACCGCTGTATGGCCCTTAGGCCTTGAGGACGTGGCCATTCCAGGACAGACTTTAACTTCTCAGGGTCCATCTTAAGGCCTTGATCCGAGATGACATAGCCGAGGAAGGGCAGAGACCTCTTTTCAAATGTGCATTTCTCTAATTTGGCATACAAGCGATTCTCTCTTAGTCGCAGAAGAACTTGACGAACGTGCCTCCGATGGGTCATCAGATCTGGGGAGAAGATTAGAATATCATCGAGATAAACTACAACACACGTATAGAGGAGATCTCGGAAGATATCATTAACGAACTCCTGAAATACTGCTGGAGCGTTACACAGTCCGAAGGGCATCACTCGGTATTCGTAGTGCCCATCGCGGGTGTTAAATGCCGGCTTCCATTCATCACCCCGGCGAATCCGTATTAGATTATAGGCCCCCCGCAGATCTAGCTTAGAAAAAATTTTGCCTCCTCGTATGCGATCAAACAGCTCGGAAATGAGTGGCAACGGGTATTTGTTCTTGACCGTGATCTGATTGAGACCACGGTAGTCAATGCAGGGTCGGAGAGATCCATCTTTCTTTTTAACGAAGAAGAATCCTGCCCTGGCCGGGGAGGAAGATTTTCGAATAAAACCCCTCTCCAAGTTCTCCTTGATATAGGCTGACATTGATAACGTCTCTGGCAAGGAGAGAGGATATACTCGTCCACGGGGAAGAGAAGCATTGGGAACCAGTTCAATGGGACAGTCATAACTCCGATGTGGAGGCAACGTCTCAGCCTCTCGTTTGCAGAAGACATCCGCAAAACTGGCATACTGAGAAGGTAGATCGGAGAGTGACTGAGGCAGAGGGGGCACAACAGGACGGACCTGTGACAGGCAATGGCTATGGCATCTGGAGCCCCATTGAAGAACCTCTCCAGAACTCCAGTCGAGTGTCGGGGCGTGTAGACGGAGCCATGGCAGACCCAGCAGGATAGGATTGATAGCCTTGGGTAGTACCAGGAAGGAGATCTGTTCTGAGTGAAGAGCTCCGACCCGTAATGTCACCGGCTCAGTGATGAGCATGATTGGATCAGGCAGCGGTAGACCATTCACAGAGGCAACTGCCAGGGGTCTCTCCAGACGGACTGTGGGTAGTTGAAACCGATCCACTAGATCCTGGTGGATAAAATTAGCAGCTGCTCCAGAGTCAAGATAGGCGGAGGAAGGATGCGATGCCTGTCCGGTGACGATGGCCACAGGTATCGATAATTTTGAAGAGGTTTTAACGTTTGGAGACGTTCCACCTAGAGTTGCCTCTCCGACCAACCCTAGGTACTGGAGTTTCCCGGTTTCTGTGGGCATTGACGCACAAAATGACCCTTGAGGCCGCAATACATGCAAAGTCCAGAGGAGCGTCTGCGCTGCTTCTCCTGTTCAGATAACCGGACTCTGTCTACCTGCATGGGTTCCTCAGGTAGCGCACTAGGAGTGGACAATTGTGGTCTCTGGGCAGGGGGTGCTGGTCTGTGGGCCCGGCTCTCCTGACGAACCTCTTGAGAGCGCTCCCGGATTCTCATATCAACCCGAGTGGCTAACAGGATGAGGGCATCCAAGGTAGAAGGAAAGTCGCGGGCTGCCAGTTCGTCCTTGATGTGAGAGGACAGTCCCTGCCAGAAGGTCGCCACCAGTGCCTCATTGTTCCATGTCAGCTCGGCTGCTAGGGTACGGAAGGAGATCGCATACTCCCCTACTGTGGAGCCTTCTTGCTTGAGGGTCAACAGAGTGGCTGCGGCAGAGGATGTTCGACCCGGCTCCTCGAACACGGCACGAAAGGACTGCAGGAACAAGGCTAGGTCAGCGGATACAGGTCCTTGTTGCTCCAAGATTGGGTTCGCCCATGCGAGGGCCTTGCCAGCGAGGAGGGAGATAATGAATGCTACTTTAGCCTCCTCGGAGGGGAAGAGATGAGGCCGTAGCCTAAAATGCACTGTGCATTGATTAAGAAATCCTCTGCATGCTCTGGGATCACCGTCGTAGCGAGGAGGAAGAGGCAGAGGAACTGAGGATCCGGAACAAACAGGGGGAGCAACAGGCAGTGGCACGGCAACAGCTTCTGGAGGAAGAACCGGGGGTGAAACAGCGAGTAGATCCAGGCGGACCAGAATAGAATTCACCGCCTCAAGGAGTTGATCCTGACGAGTGCGTAGGTCATGCATCTCTGTCTGAATCTTCTGTACTGGGGTCTTGGGCTGGCCAGCGGTTTCCATGGCCTGAGCGTACTGTCACGGACACTGGGTTTGTGGACCCACTAGGCCGCTCCGCCGTAGCAGGGAGGCAGCTGATGTTATGCTTATGTAATGTAATGCTTATGTACCTGAAATAGTCCGGACGGTGACTGTGGCTTCAGCACGGATGGAGGCAGGTGCGGAAAGTGGCGCCAGACGTGGCGGGCAGTATCCGATGAGCAGATGGCACTTGACGTGGCAGAAGACACTTGACGTGGCAGATGGTACTTGATGTGGCAGATGGCACTTGACGTGGCAGAAGACACTTGACGTGGCAGAAGACACTTGACGTGGCAGATGGAACGGGAGACACTAAGGGACCATTTGCGAGACAGACAGGGAAAAACTAACAACGCTCAGGCAAGGATCAGAAGGGCTGGGGCATTCTTATAGAGCAGGGAATCACGTGGATTAATGATCATAGTTTTCATGCGCGCACGCTCGCGCCCGCTCTTAAAGGGCCAGCGCGCGCACATGAAAACTATGATCACCCTATGGCACCCAGCCGGACGGAGCGGAAGTGAGCGCTGGCATCTCCTAGGAGGGAGACGGAGGCCAGCGCTCACAGATCGATGGCTGCGGGCGTCGGGAGGTGAGTGAACCCGACGGCCCGCGGCCATGGGCGCTACAGCTTGCACCCATGCTGTACCGGTGCTGGGTAGGATAGATAGACAGACAGACAGATAGACAGACAGACAGACAGACAGACAGACAGATAGATAGATAGATAGATAGATAGATAGATAGATAGATAGATAGATAGATAGATAGATAGATAGACAGACAGACAGACAGAGACAGAGAGAGAGAGAGAGAGAGAGAGAGAGAGAGAGAGAGAGAGAGAGAGATAGATAGATAGATAGATAGATAGATAGATAGATAGATAGATAGATAGATAGATAGATAGATAGATATGAGATAGATAGATAGATAGATAGATAGATAGATAGATAGATAGATAGATAGATAGATAGATAGATAGATAGATAGATAGATAGATAGATAGATATAGATAGATAGATATGAGATAGATAGATAGATAGATAGATAGATAGATAGATAGATAGATAGATAGATAGATAGATAGATAGATAGATAGATAGATAGATAGATAGATAGATAGATAGATAGATAGGTAGATAGGTAGATAGGTAGATAAGTAGATAGATAGATAGATAGATAGATAGATAGATAGATAGATAGATAGATAGATAGATAGGTAGATAGATAGATAGATAGATAGATAGATAGATAGATAGATAGATAGATAGATAGATAGATAGATAGATAGATAGATAGATAGATAGATAGATAGATAGATAGCTCTTATGGAATGCTAATAAAATACGATTAAGTAATTCCAATAAATGACCATTGATCCCTTAGATGAACCTTCTATAGCCTAGATGGCAAAGAATATGTAGACTTCACTTTTAACCAGCCCTCCTTTCTCCCTCACACCTCCCCTCTGTTCTTCTCCCTCTTATTCAGAAGGTGCAGTCAGATGATGGATGAGCAAGTTCTTATGATGAACTGATGAAGATTTTTGCTTTTGGTAAAGAATAACACACATCTCGGAAGGAGGGACGCACAGGTCTTAAAAGCAAAATACCCAAAAAATTGTCTTGTGATACAAACTAGTGCAAGGTAAGAAATGACGGGTCATTGATCATTGAATATTTATCATTTTATAAATTCCTCAGTAGATTGTACTTTGCGGGTTTTATGCAAGGCAGAATAGTTTAATGTTTAGACTATTTCTGAATTAAGCAAGCAATGGTGTATTTTTCTGGCATTTTTCTTGTTTTTTATATTTGGATTTTTACACTTTGTCTGGTAATTTTTTTTAATTGTTTTAGTATGTTCTAAAAATGCTAAAAAAACAACAAAAAAAACAACAACAACCATTGTGTATTGGGCAAGCAGAGAAAATAAGTCCATGTTAATATTATTGTTCCTTTAATGCTACAGGTATCAGGGGAATACAACGCCATTCAAGCAGGGGATATGGTGGTTAATGTGATCTTAATTTACCCTAGAGCCAATGGGTTTAATAAGTAGAGACACAATACCGTCAAGTTATATTGAAGCAGTTGATCTATAGAAAATTTTGACAGGGCATTTCATTTACGAAAGAATTCTTTAAGCGTGATTAACGGAAAAATGTAATGTTCATTGGAAGGAGATTATATAAGAGTCAACAAACAGATAAAGATCAAGTCAGATTTGTATTAAAAAAAAAATCCAAGTAATTAATTTTATATTACAAAAAAAAATATTCTTATAATATAAATTTGTAATATTTTGTTATATAAAATTAAATATATAAAATTAGATATAAAATATACAAATTTAGATTCATATTACATTAGTGATATCTTGTGCTATCCTTTATTTTTATAGTGCTAACCTATTCCGCAGTCCTTACACAATATATTCACTTCCGTGGGTCCCATGTAGATAATAATATTATTGGTTATTCCTATATTCCTTAAGGTCATTTAATAGGTATCATGGATTACAAAAAATGTATACAGGTAACTGTAATATTATATATTATTAGTATTATTATTCCTGTTAATAAGTGAGCCTACAATAGAATGATTAGTACTTTGGAATTGTTTACATATATATTTATAATTTAATACATAATATTATTAAATAAAACGTAATAATATTAACACAATATAATAAGCATAAAAATACAACAAATGTTAATATATTTTATTTTATTTTAACTCTATTGTGATTATATTTCTAATTCAATGTAAAACATAATTTTTATTAAGTGCATTAGCTATTATATGACACAGCATGTGGTGTAAATCAAATAAATGTTATTAATTCATTTACTATATTAAAATGATAGTATGAATAGAAGTATTATGGATATTTATATTAGTTCTAGTAGTACTCAAACATTTAAAAAAAATATATTGAGTTTTTCAGTACTGAAAAGGCAAATTCACTGGCTAATTTTACAGTTTATGGAAATTATATAATTTTTCTTATTTTTTTCCTTTAAATATAATATTAACTTAAAATGTGTAAATTCAAAAATGTGTAAATAAAAAAATAAAAAAATGTGTAGATAAATGTGTGAATAAAAACATAATAAGCCATATAACCCTACGACCCCTACACTATAATTATGTGTATGTGAATTTAAAATTGACAGTAATTTAACAAATATTAAAACTTACATATGTTTCGAAGTTCATTATATTGGGGTGGATGATAAAATTACAGTAAGAGAATAAGCACATATGTAATATAATTCTATGATAGTAGAAATCTAATATTGTAGTGTTGCTGAAAACAGTTTATATAGATAAATACTTCAAACTATAAATAATAAGTTTACTAAGTTATCTGCTTCTTTTATAGAAATGACTGTTGTAATAATCTACTTAAAAAAAATATTCATTAATTTGTTATTAATAATAGTATATCCAACTAAATGTAAAATGATTAAATAAAAATGTTAAGGTCGATCGTAAGGGCTCAGTTACTTAAGGGCTCAGTTTATTTTAAAGAAAAAACAGAGGATTTTATCCCAGCCCTGTATTACAATATCGGAAATGAAGCCATCAACAGGCTGCTGTCTATGGATCTGCTGTTGTTATATTGACTACACTGTATATTCATTATTTAAAGGGTTTTCTCATGAAGACAACCCTTGTCCATATGCCTTATTAGGTCGTATGGGGTTCATAGACAGGGGGATCCCTGGATCGGGACCACCCACTATAAACCAGAACGGAGAACAAATCTGTAAGAGAAATTCCTGCTCGGGCGAATATCTAACCGGCCGCATTGTAATACTACGTTTCCCCTGCAGTGGCCACTGTGGGTGTGATTGTTTCATTTACACCCTTATACTCCTGCAGTCTGATTTCCCAACACATTAAAACATAAAACAATTGTTATCTATTAATAATGTTAATCAGACTATTTGGAAATGTTAATGTGCACCAGGTATTCATATTTTAATAAGACAAGTCCTAGATATTCATACAGACCATATGTAAAATAAAAACCAAAGCCATAATAATATTAACCTGCTTGTTGACAGTTTTAATGTAAAAAAAAAGAGTTAAAAATATCGCTAGATTTCACATGTTCGGGTTATACAAGTCTAACCGCCTTATTAATGTAAGATGCGGATATTTTGTCCATTTCGTCTTTACGTAAATAAATTGTGAGCCTTGATAATTTCATATTCTTTCATTCTGTTTGATTTTATTCTCCCCCACTGCTGCTTCTTCATCATTTTTTGTACTGAGAATGTCTATAGGTTTTCATGCTCATATCTCTATATCTTCCTTGATGGATGACACAAAGGAATGTATAGGAAGAGCTAACCCATACAGTAAGAGTTTCAGTATTAGGCCAGTGTACGGATATAGAACATAAATATAAAATCAGATAAAAACTTTTATTGGGTTCAGTGAAACAGAATTTCGATCAGGTCTGATAAGCAACAATAAAAGGATATAAAACATATTATTTTACAAAATATGTAAGGTCTTTAACCTATGAAGGAAGGTTCTCCGGTTGACTTTCTTGCATGCGTTCTTCTCAGGTGTTGGATGTAATCACTAAATATTTTACTATGAAGACAGAAAGTACTCCCTCTTCGTGCCAGGAACATTCCCCCTTTCATGGTCTGGGTGAGTAATTACATTGTAAACTTCAATTGTTGCTATAGCTTTCTTATAAAATATCAACTGGTGTTCTCCTGGCTCAAGACTGACACCAATTAGTTCATCATTTCCTCAAAGTGATAATTTTGCAAATATTTTTGGATGAAAATGATTAAATACTAATTATTGTTCAAAACAGGGTCCTACTCAGTGGTGTAGATATAGAGGATGCCGGGACTTTAGTCAGATCTGGGCCCTAGTGCTCGAGGGGCCCAAATGCTCCTCTGCCACATGAGAGTACATCACTACTATAAATGTCATTGAGGACCTACTCAGTGGTGTAGCTATAAAGGGGTGCAGAGATTTAAAGTGCACCTGGGCGCTATTGCTTGAGGGGTCCAAAGTATCTCCTGCCATGTAAGAGGACATCACTACTATAAAGAACACTTGGGGTCCTACTCAGTTTTGTAGTTTTAGAGCATTTCAGAGGCTGCAGTCACACCTGGGCTACAGTGCTTAAGGGTCCAGATGTCTCCCCTGCCACATAAGAGGACATCAGTTGACAGTATCGGGGTGGCGGGTAGTAGACATTTTGCATTTGGGCCCACGAGTTTCAAACTATTTCTCTGGCCCCACTAATATAGTAAAGGTTTTTTAGGCCTCTTTGGTCCACGTGTGTCAATATACATTAGTCTCCATAATTAAATATTGGGGAATTTTCTTTATTCTCATTCGGTAAGCAAACAAAATTGGAGATAAACATTTTTCACTTATTTATATCTTGTATATCGTAGAATACACATTTATACATTTTTTGTCCTAAGCCCTTATTAGGGCTCATTTCCTTCCAAGTAATATTTATACATAGATAGAATCTGTAAAAAGAAAGTTACTTTGTGAAGCAGAACAAAAACACCCTTTTATGGGCCCAAAGTCATTTCTAGGAACAACAACTTAAGTCAAAGACTTTGAGGATCTAGAATCATTTAAATTTGGATCAATTTCAGATGTAACTGATCTTAGTTGTATGTGTAGACACCAAATATGGGTCTACCAAACCAGCCACAGATCCTAAGCCAGAGGTTCCTGAACTGTAGTTGGCAAAGGATTGAGAATAAATTTGGGAATAAGTTTTAGAACTCGTGATTTAGTTCTGAATTTATAATATAGTTCTAGCGGATATGTCATCAGACTATGCTGTCCTACTTATGGGCAGCATAGTGTGGGGACAGGTCCACTCTACTATTAGCCAAATGGCACAAAATATTGTGTCCTGTTTGGCTAATAGGAGCTATGAAAGATTACTGTGGACTCAGCAGCTAGTCATAAATCACTGGTGAGAGGGGTAGGGGGAGGCGGGAAGCGATCGCCCTCATAAATACACTGGACTTATAACTATGTCAAATCAGAATATGGATCCATTATGTGTTCCAGACCCAAGCTGTGAGCCCTGGAACTAGACAAGTAGTATATTTTTTCGCAATATTAAAATAAAGGCATGGGTATCTCAAAGCTTTCCCATGTTAAATTCCCATGTTAAACATAAGTCGTAAGACTTTTCCAATGTATAACTTATGTATAAATTCTGAATTAGCGGTAATTCTTCATTAAGTAGGTGACAGCCACAACGATCAGCGTCAGTGGAGTAGCTATAGGGGTCGCAGTGGTAAAACTTGCGACCTGGCCCCAAAGCCAAGGGGCCCGGAGGGAAGGCCTGGCAGCACCACTTCCGTATAACAACTGCTGTACAAGCAGCAGTATGAATGGAGGAGACCCATGCTTCCTCCAAGCAGGAAAGAGATTTTGCCCACCAGTCAGGCCTGGGAATTACTGGATAACTGCTTCAGTTGTGTAATTTGATCCTGATTACCAGAAGCGAATCCCCATTCCATGGAGACTTCAGAGGGCCATGGCCATTGCTACAATCTCCCAAGTGCTGCCCCATTTCCTTCCCTGCATTTGCTGTTGTAGGGTATAGTATGTTTGTTTAGTTTTTTTACAAATATCACAGCAAAACGGCACAATTTTTGGCATGATTTTCTCAATGGCTGCAAAACCATAATTGCCGTAATTACGAAAATGTATGCAAAAATGCCACAATTTTGCCTCAAATCGCTGTAAACAAATAAAGATACAAAATTGTGAAAAAAAACAAAACAATTCATGCAAATATATACTCTAAGACCATGTTCACACGCTGAGGATTCCATCAGGATTTAGGCGTGGATTCCATTGCTATACCCTCACAGAACCTGCTGACGTTTCAACGGCAATGCATGTGAATAGGATATTTTATACATCATTTACAGGCCCAAAACAGATGTTGCAAAATTGGTGTGTAATACAAGCAGATTTTGCCACAGATTTGTTGCGGATTTACCACTGACTCACAGCAAAATCCGCTGTGGATAAAATCTGCTGTGTCTAAGTCCCCCCGCTGCCTTTATGGATTGAATATGCCAACAAAAGTCTAGTGAGTGCTGCAGATTTTCTTCCTTTGGATATGTTCTAATTGAATTTTCTGGGTATAACATTATTATTTCAGTACTACATGAATATATATTCTGTGCAATGTATAGCAGTGGTCTGGACGGATTTTAATCTGGTAGGACCCGACCTCCTATTTCTAAATGGTTCCTGTCAGATAAAACCTATTACATCTGCCATGGACCGGTACCATATACAGTACACTATATAGTATGGTGGAATTTTTTATATCTAAAGGGTATGGCGGATTATTTATATGTACAGTAAATGGTAGCATTATTTATGGGTACAGTATATGCAAGTACTTGTACCCATGTGCATTTATACAGGGTGAGATTTTGTCATAGATGTAAGGCTTCCCACACACGAGCGCGTTCGGTCTGTGATGTATGGTCAGTATGTCGGCAGTATTTCCCAGACCGAACACAGTGCAGGGAGGAACGCTACTAGCATTATAGTTATGTACGATGCTAAGAGTCCCTGTCTCGTTGCAGAAAAACTGTCCCGTGCTGAAAACATGATTACAGTACAGGACCGTTTTCCCGCAGCGAGGCAGGGACTCCTAGCATCGTACATAACTATGATGCTAGTAGTGTTTCTTCCTGCACTGAGTTTGGTCCGGGAAATACTGCCGAAATACGGTCATGGACCGAACATGCTCGTGTGTACCTTAGGGATAGGAGGGGGGGGGGCTCTAGATATGTTTTGCACCAGGGCCCATGAACTTTTATCTACACCTCTGATCAGCATGAAATGCTTTCCCACTAGTTGCAACTTTTTAACTTCTCTTCACCCGACCATTATGTGAAGGGAATTATGCTGCAGTTGGACAGTGTGCCTGCTTTGTATCATGGGTCCAAACTTATTTGGTTCTGTATGTCTCTCTTTTTACATAGACAGTTGGGTTGAGCAGGACTGGATCAAGGTTGGTGGAGGCCATTGGGCAAAAATTTGGTCTGGTCCCTGTTTTTAAGTAGCAGTGTCATATAAGACATGGCTAAACTTAAAGCAGTTGTACAGAATGAGAGTAACAAAGCGGGTTTCTTCCAAAAACAGTGCCAAATCTGTCTTTGGGGGAACCAAGAATGAATGAGAGTTTGCACAGATCCAGGTGTGTCTGTCAGACACTTTTACTTCTCTCTTGGCGCCAGCAAATTTTCTGCCACCGGATTACTTCTAGTTAATAGTGCAGGCAGATGGGCCAACTGAGCTTCATACAAGTAGAATAAATTCACTAAATCCTCCATAAGAATTTCTTCTGACACGTCTCTGCCAATAATTTATTCTCTTCTAATGAAACATTTATATTTATATTGGAGGTAAACTTTACTACATTTCAAACTATGTCTCGATTCCAGGAGTGTCAGTGAAGTGCTGGAGGGACCTGGGTAGTGAGGGCCCCCCAGGCAATTGTCTCTTTTGCCCTGTCTATAATCCAGCCCTGGGGATAAGGTCCAACAACACCAATCCAATGCTGTGATTGCAAGACAGACAGAGCTAGTCAATCCTTCTATTAGGGGACGCAGTAACTAATAGTTGGGAAAGAGTAGGAAATTTTAAAGGGATATTCCAATCTCAGATATTTATGGCACATCCTCAGGATATGCCATAAGTGTCTGATATGTGCAGGTCCCAACTCTGGGACCCTCACATATCTGGAGAAGGTCGGTGAATGAATGGAGAGGTGGCCGCAAATTTGCGTGCCTCTCTCTTTCACTTCTATGGCAGTTATGGAAACACCGGAACGTAGCCACCATCACTACTGAGGAATCTTAGGGTGTATTCACATGTTGCGGTCATATTGTGGTATCGAATGCGATATGACCACAACATGTAAATACATGGATGGCCATGTAATACTACATTTTACCTGCAGCGCTTTCCCAATGAAAATCATCAATTTCCCAGGGGTGCGGGACCCGGGGCGATTAGCTGATTGTTATAGCAGTCGCATTGTTAAAGGTGTTGTCTCTGATGACAGGAATTTACCTGAAAGTCTAGCACCTGGATGGTCCACAACAGGCTTTTGGCTGCCTGAAGTCCATAGTGAAGCCCCCTAATTGTGTCTGAATTGACGTCTGATGGTTTGGAATAACCAATGATCCGGCATCAGTCCTAGATTATGAATATGTGTTCATATTTGTATAAAAAAAATCAATCTATGACATCCACACAATGCAAGAAGCGATGATTCATAGAGCAGGCACATAAAGGGGTTAACAGCGCTGAGGTCACAAAGTTGAAACTCACTCCACTTGTGTTTGTATTGAAGATTGACTTTATGAAGGTCAAGTTTAGCCCTGTGTACATAGGACGGATATTCTCTCTGCCTCCACATTTCGAATGCTTCATCACTATCTTTGAAGGGATGCCAGAGATGAAGTACCAGATAAAATCAGACACAAACCTACATGCTTTTATTTCCTGCGGTAAACAGATGTATTTCCATTTTACACTTGAATACAGTTAATATGATGGTGGCGGAGAAGTATGGAGAAAATCTTTATTTTTATTAAAAATTTTGTCGGCTCAAGGGTGGCATTTGTGTCCAAAAGTATTGCAAAAAATAGATCTGACAATAAAAACAAAATCCCTAATAAAGAATGAGAGAATTTCCAAAAAGTTCCATAAACATGGCAGTATGGAGATTGTAAGGTGATCATAAAAATAATGATTGGGCCCTGATGAGACGAATGTTCATACATTGTAGTGTTTGTGTCCACACCTCATACATACAAAGATATTTTTCAATGGTCGGAGTGATTTTACCAAAAGTCAATCCAATTTCACATTTACATTATTATAATTAGGAAATTCTCTGCCGATTACTTAGAGGTGGTGTGATTACCAGTACTGACCAATAATAATTTTTGTTTGCGGGTCCAATAAACTTCTTGACAATAAAATATATATGTGTAAGTTTATGGTAATGGTTCGGTTGTGAAAAATAACTATTAGCTAAATTGGCATTTGGCTGACAGCCGTCTCTTGTGTAAGGCCAGATCTAGATCTGGAGGAAGATGGTGTTCCAATCATTGAAGGGGTAAAACCTGTTGCCCTGTAGGTCAAGCAGAAGATAGCTCTGTTCTGCCCAGTAAAATGATTTCAAAAGAAAATGCCTATGGGTAACTAGGTCTAAAGTCGGCTATAGATGAGAGATATTTGTTGGCAAATTTAGGCAATTTTGGTGGGATCTGACAGCAATTTAAATCTTGCAGGAGATAAGCGCTGCCTCCCCGCTCCCTGCTGAAATAAATATGCACACTCGGCTGGTCTGATGTTTACGGGAGTGTTGGAAGAGATGGCTGTCAGACCAACAAACCAACAGGTGTTTCAAGTGTATAGCCATGTCTATGGTCCTCCATACACATTAGAAATTAGATTGCAGATCCCACCAAAATTCCCTGGATTTGCATAAAAAATATCTCATCTCTATGGCCAAGGTTGATCATTTGGGCCATTGAAGGTGCCCCCATCAACCTCATAGTGCCATAATCTGTAACA
This sequence comes from Rhinoderma darwinii, assembly GCF_050947455.1. NCBI lineage: Eukaryota > Metazoa > Chordata > Amphibia > Anura > Rhinodermatidae > Rhinoderma > Rhinoderma darwinii. Next base: position 16,200 of record NW_027462700.1, read on the forward strand.
TGTAGAGAGGCTTGAATTTTCCAACTGATCATTCATCTCTGGTGTGACATTATATTTCTTGACAAAGGAACTACACAGCTAAATATTTGAGCTCAATCCAATGTTCAGGCTAATATTTTTTTCCCGTCCAGCCATGGCATGGCCACCTGCTGAGCAAGGAACAGCATTCACTTGAAAGGGGTTGGCTGTAGAACAACAGCCAGGTGGCCAGGAGCGCCGCTGTGGAGTAAAAACTTGGGACTAAATAATCACTATGGCACCCATAATGTTCTGTATCAATGGGAGTGATGACATATTTTAGGGACATGCCATCACTTTATCAGATGGGAATTACCGATAGAATAACATTAGTTTGAATATATTGTGGATGACACGTAAAACTTAACATTAAGAGGTTTTTAATATGTTGTTTCAGATCATAAGATGAATGAACCGTGTGCAGGTTGTGGATGCACTATCTCAGACCGGTTCCTGCTCAGAGTGAACGATAGATCATGGCATGAGTGTTGTGTTAAGTGTGTAGCCTGCCTGCAAATACTCTCTGGGACCTGCTATTATCGCAACCGACAACTGTACTGCAAGGAAGACTATGAAAAGTAAGTGAACCTGCATAATCAGATCTTAGATTTTTTTATTTTCAAACATGTGCGTAAAAGTGTAACTTGGCAAATGGGGCAAAGCTTCTAAAAGGGGGCAGGACTTATTGCAGGTAGATCAATAGGGGAGGGCTCCTGCTGCAGCCAGTTACCTTAGAGTCATTGATGGATCTGATATGAGGTTTGTGAGAGGGTGGGGGATGGATGATCTCCAGGGACACATATAGAAGATGTTTTGATTGCAATATGACAAAGTGTATGGTCAAAGGAGAGGACAATATTCAGGGAGGAATTACTTACTTTCAGGATGAGCTTATGTATGAGCTTATGTATAGCTTATACTGCAAACCAACCAATCTACAGACTTTGAATGAGGTGGATATTAGAGACTTGCACGATAGAAAATCTCATATATCTATGATGAAGTGTAAATTTAAACAAGAGAACTTAAAAAAATAACTCCACCCGAGTGTTCTGCAGTCCTCAAAGTGAAGGTTTGTGGGATGAGGAATAAGGACAGATAAACCAACAGCTGCATCGGGGTCCTCACAAGTAAGATATAATGTGGGGTGATGAAAAGCTTTAATCTCACACGTGGACCCTCTTCCTCTCCCTCTGTCCCAGGTCACAGACTTTCCTTGGCACCTGATTTAAGGCATGAGATCCTTGAGCGCCCAGACTGAGTTTTATCACAGGAGGAGTAGGGGTGGGTTTGACAGAAACCATTTCATCGTCCAACCCTCCTCCACAACCAAGTAATCTGAACGCTTTTCTTTTGCCAGATCAAAAAGTTATATTTAACACATATTAACTAATCCTATTTTCAGTTAACTGTGTGTCATATTTTCAGTGTTTTTACATCGAAAATTCTAGTTTCGAAATATTCTGTACTAATCGTGTTCATTGAAGTGAATAGTTAGGATAAGTGATTCCCTGAGTTCAGCTTTGGTAAAATTTTTGCAATACATGACCAATGAATCTATTTACAGTAGAATCTCCATCAGAATTTAAATCTGACCTGGGGTTTGGATAATATATTAGAGAATTGCATTATTTGTGAGAATCAGTGGTACATAGAAAAGAAGGTGCTCCACAGCAAAGATCAAAATGGGCCCCCATTATGATGCCAGGTTTTGTTTTTCCCCCGTCTTTTACATCTTTTCCATGACCCTTGGGCCAATTCCCAACCACCTTGTTTGCTAACAATGCAATGCCTTTGGAGAGGTGCGTCCTGCACCTGTTCTCGACACAGAGTAACAAAGGGTATGAGACAATGAGTCAGGGCCCCATAGCAGACGCATGATCTTCCTCTATAGTATGTAGACCCTTGAGTAGAATCTCCTTCTGTAACCCAATTTGTAAAAACAATAAAACAATAGTAAAAACTTCATAGGAGCTTACTGAAGATGGATTTATCATTGCGTTCTATGGAAGCTGTATAGATCTGTCTTCAGTAAGCTCTCCCTAGTGGCGGTGCAGGCGTCCAGAATGTCATAATTTAACTTAATTGGCTGTGTGGTGGGAAGTAGGGGATTTCAAGCTCTGTATCAGGCCCTGCCCTATAAAGATACATTATTTAATCAGCACAAAATTAGGACCTAAAAATGAAATGATGTTCAAAGTTAGTGGAACACTTTACAGTGAGTGTTGTGCAGACCTTTATATTTCAAATTGATCTGCTTCTCTTAAAACATAGGCTTTTTTTTGGTAGGGTAATATAGTTAAACAAAATGCTATAGGTGGGGATAGACCACTCCTTGGTTCAGCCTGCTCCATTCCTATAGGAATAGATATCATTCTATGATAGAGATTTTGATTTTCAGCCCTACACTACAAAATTATAGTTGAATTGGCTGCAACTATTTTGATTCAGCTCAATTTTTATAAATGTTACCAATGACCTCTTTTTAATGGAATATTGCACCTCATGATACAGCGGCACTTTAGACAAAGGCATCTATAAAGCGCCAGAGGGGAGTTAGAATAGCGGACACAGGAGTTTGGCATCCTATCAGTCTCCTCCAATCAGTGGCACTGTTATCTATTTTAGCTCCCTTGGGTGTCTTTTAGATGCCTCTATCTACAGTTACAGTGGCACTTTAAAGAGCATTTCCAAATAGCTATGACAATTCTCCTATCTATTCAGATCTATGTTTTGTCCAAAGGGTGCAGTATTAGGGCTGGAGTGGTACAGATATTCAACTTAGGCCCTATTCCCATCATGTTTAGACTTTCTGTCGGAGGTATACGCTGGGAAGACCCCCGACGCATACCTCTGACAAAAAGCCCAAACGAATCCCTGGCAAAGCAACAGCTACTGATCTGCCCCGGGACTCCAGCACTGCTCCTGACGTCACTATCGATATATGGACAGTGACATCAGGAGCAGTGCTGGAGTCCCGGGGTAGAGCGCTAGCTGATGCTCTGCTCGTTGACTCCAGCGATAGGAAACTCTTGACGTCACTGTCTATATATGCACAGTGACATAAGGAGGTTTCCCAGGGCCAAAGTCTACTAGCGCTCTGCCCAAGGACCCCAGTGCTTTGGAGTCTCCTGACGTCATTGTCCATATAAGGACAGTGACATTAGAAGCTTTAATAGTGCTGTAGTCCCGGGCAGAGCAACAGTTAGCGTTCTGCCCCGGGACTCCATCACTGCTTCTAATGATCAGGCTTTTCCTATCGCTGGAATTCCTGAACAGAGCATCAGCTAGCTAGCACTCTGCCCCAGGACTCCAGCACTGCTTCTGGTGTCACTGTCTATATATGGACAGTGGCATCACGAGCTTCCATGGCGCTGGAGTCCCGGGCAGAGCAACAGTTTGCGCTCTGCCCCAGCACTGCTTCTAACATCACTGTCCATATATGGACAGTGGCGTCAGGCGTTTCCTGTTGCTAGAGTCCCCAAGCAGGGCATCAGCTAGCGCTCTGCCCCGGGACTCCAGCACTGCTTCTGGAGTCACTGGCCATATATGTACAGTAGCATCTGACACCCATTAGCTCCCATGTTAAAAAGCGTATGCCGTGTGTTATAAGTTTTTTTTGTGGGATCCTTCAGGATGGAATAGCGTAATCTTCTACTCTATTCCATCCTTCAAAAGAAAAAGGTATATCGATGTATACCAGCCTGAGGGAGGCTAAATGGACACTCTTTTCGTCTCTGTCGGGATAATGGAGCCCTATGAACAAATTTATCTTGTACGTTGGGAGCTTTCCCGACGTACAAGATAAACGTAGGGTAATAACGTGATGTGAATGGGGCCTTAGTTTGTCAATGGCGGAATACACTTAAAAGAGCTCATAAAGAGAACACCTGTCTATATGCCCTATTAGAGCAAATGGAGGACATAGAGAGGGGTCCCCCTCTATGATTCAGAACGGAGAGCCATTCTGTATGAATGGCTGCTACGGCCACTGCAGGGGAAATGCCTGGCTGGCCACGGTTTCCAGCTGCAACATCAGTGATGACTTTCGTAAGCAACCAATATGATCAAATCGGTGGTCATTTCCCTTCCCCCATTTCCTTTGACCATTCATACAAAGTGCATTACTTAGTTGGGAGCAACAAAGAATCCAGCCGTTAATATTAATTGTGACTATTTCGGTTATGTCTTTACTTACAGATGAGTGTAGAAGAAATAGCCACGCAATGCGTTTATCTATGTGTTTGCTTTAAGAATAAAGTGTGACCAATGCCTAATTCCTTTTTATCCTATTTCCCTTCTATGCCTGAGCTTTAAATTTGCATATTGCCTTTGCATTGACTTAATTTTTATTTGACTTCCTGGGTAACCTCTTTCACAGTTTTAATCCCGCATCCTAGAAATGTAATTAAACGCTCCTCATACATGTTTAATATCTTCCCTCTCCCTCTGACTTTATTACAGCTGTAATAAAAGACAATTTTGAGAGCAATCCCATGGGTATTCCTCTTCCCTCATGGTAATAGCCCCTGGCATTTCACCACAATGCACCTTCACAGGATATTGAAGTTGTTCGAGTTTTTTTGTAGAGATGCTAGATAAGAACCCGTGTTTGTACACAGACCTCAAAAACAGTTGTACAGCAGAAGGGTAAAAGGTTGGAACAGAGAATCGGAGATTCCCTTTGTACTATAAACAATGAACCACCTTACGTACTCTGCTCCTTATAGATGTAGAACATTATATAATGTGTAATAATCAAAGATGCAGATCATTCCACCTATAGATCATATGATGCTCTGTCAAATAAGATGGGAGGAGAGAGATCAAGAATCGGTTACCACAGTCCAGGAAAAGTATTTTAGAGTTTACATCGACCGCTCTTTGGTTCTGATCAGGTAGTTTTGTAACCAGAGTGATGTTCCCTCACTACCTTGGTAGGTGGACTAAAGAAGGAGTCACTTCAGGACCATGAAAAATGTAGAGGAGATTACTAAAAGAGTTGTTCAGGGCTATAATACATATAGAAAATGTTTTGTTATGGCAGTGGTTTCCCGACTGTGGCAGAACGACAACTCCTAGCATGCCGGCTATAAGGGTATGCTGGAAGATGTAGTTTGGCCACAGCTTTCAGAGCCATATGTTGGAGATCATGGCTTACTGTAATATACAACTCAATTAAAGAAAGAAAAAATGATACTGTTTATGTACTCTATATAAATTGCTTGTGAGGCAAGCGTTGGACTAACCATTTAAGCAATCGGGTACTGCCTGAGGACCTAGAGCATCAGTGGGGCCCACAGCCCTCAAATCTAGATTCTGCAACATATATATTTATAGGGGTTGCAGCTCCAGTTTTATATATGGTACAACTGTGTGAAGGGAAGCAGAAGATTTTAGTAAGGGCCCAGGCAATAATCAGTTCACCCATGCGTGAGGCCACTTACTGAAAATTGGGTACATTGTTGGGCACCACTCGGTAGTAAGGGTATAAAAGAGCTGGGGTGGGTTTAAAGTCATGTTCCACAGAAGGTAGTAATGGTAAAACAAATGTTAATATCAACAGTTATGGTTATTAAAAATATCGTTTGGAGATAATTCGACCACGAAAATGTATCTACTTAGCTTAGTGGGGTGAAAAATACCGCCCGAATGCTGACAAATGCTAGACCTGATAGAGCTAGATAGATTTTGCTTAGTTTTTTTTACCCATGTGACCAAGGAAATATAAACCCAAAGGGAACTCTAGAGAAGAAGTTTTTCACGTGGGGTCCATGGACCCCAGAGAGATCCATTATCTTAAATAGTTTGATGCCAAATTTATCAAAATGGCGCACGTTGCGTGATACGCTTGGCGAAAATTGCAAGGCATGTTTGACACTTTTCTCTTTCTTACACCACATAATGGCTGGCACACATGTACATCATTAAAGGGGTTGTCTCAGATTTTTTTGAAACTTCAGAACCTGCAGTATATGTTAAAGAATAAAAAAAAGACTACTCACCTTTTAAATCTCCCGCTCCAGGGCCGATGCTCCAGTGGTCCCCGATTCCTGCAATGACATCAAGTTCATCGTTGACGTGACCTGCAGCCAATTACTGGCCTCAGCATTGAGGCCTGCATGTAGGGCATGTGACATCTGAGCCCCGTAATTGGATACAGCAGTCACATAAATGATGAATGTGATGTCATCGCTGCAGGACCGGCGAGGACCACCAGAGCATCGGCACTGGAGCAATGGGGGATTTAAAAGGTGAGTAACTATTTTATTTTATAACATTTACTGCAGGTCCTGAAGTATTTAAAAATCTCGGACAAGCCCTTTAAATTGTGCCATAAAATAATCCACACCGCTGATAATTTGTCCCATTTTACAACTTCACTTAGTCACGCACCTTTTTCTAGATGCTTTCAAAATCCTTGAGGTAGGTGTAAAAAAAAGTCTAAAACACATCATAAATTTGTACACCCAATGGTCTCTATATTTCTGCCACAATTTACAAAAAAAATTCTGGTGCATTTCACTTAATTAGTCTCACTCATTATTTTGAGAAGGGTTCATAGACTTCACTAGACTACCAAAGGGCTCCATACCAAACAAAATGTCATGAAACCCAACTCTAGAAGATCCAGCCTCTAATGTGTTAATGGGAAGTCACCCCTTCCCCCGCCTTCAGTCTTACTTACCTGGTTTCCTTTTAAACAAAGTAAATTACACCCTAGACAAAACCAAGTTTAGGCTTTAATTTCCCATATTGGTCTGTAGTATTTTTGGCCTATCGTTTTGGCTACTTTTATCCTTTAGCATGACATAGTTACATAGTTTGAAAAAACACAGGTCCATCAAATGCAAACTTTCTTAATTCATTACACGTCTTTACGTACTAAATTAGTTCAATGTTATTTGTCAGTAAATAAACACCTAGCCTTTTTTAAAAGATGACGTAGTATCTGCCATCACTACCTTTTGGGGTAGAGCATTCCATAGTTTAACTACTTTAACCGTAAAGAACCCTTTCCTATAGCCTAATATGAGACGTCTTTCTTTCACACACATTTATAGGATGCAGCAGAAGGAGACAATGGAAGGATATTTTATTTTGCACCCATCAGTAGGGAAAAAGAAATTGAATCCAATGTACTGTCCCCCATTTATTCTGTGGATGTATCATCAGGATTATGATATGGCCAAACATGATTGATATGGGAGAGACGGGGATTATATGGTCATCCCATCACTATATCTTGTGTTGTTATTGGGGTTTATGTGAAAAATATGTCCAAATTTTATAGTAATAATAATTGTATCTCTCTTTTATGAAAGAACATATAATTACTGATCCTTTTTAGAGGTTTCAGAAAATCGAGGTAATGAGCGCTCGTACTAGTATAAGCCGAGGATGGTATGTTTTGCTGGTGCAGCCTCCTTCATCTATTGCAAGTCCCAGAGGGAGAGACTTTTATTAGCATCCAGCAGCAATAAGACTAGCCGCTGAGGATTCTGGGAAATTTTAATAAAGAAGACAAGGCTGTGAAATGTAATCAAATGTCTGATCAGATTACCTGATGCCTTAGAGTCACAGATCTCATAAAATCGTAGGGACGTCACTTACTCAAACACTCAGAGAGAGGAAGAAGCTGTGAGGTCTAGTGCTCAGTATGGTAATGCCTACTTCATAGATAGCGCTATTCTTTTTAGGAAACCATCCAGGATCTGAATAAAGGAGGGGGGAATTATTTTAACCCATTACAGCCCAGTGGGACTATTAATGCTTAGCGCCTGCCTTGGCAGACAAGACATAATGGGAATCACTAGAAGGACTCAACATCTTGGTGGCCCATAGTCCACCTAGTCATAGAAAAATAGGGAGAGAGGGGTTTCTTTGACAGTGATCATGCTAAATGAAGCTATCACACCATACAAATGAATGTATTTTATCATTTCTATAGGTTTTATATCCCATCATTATTAGATATGGTGGCATGTAAAGTCATTGGCTGTTTGGTGAAGGACTTTTTTATTTACCACAGCCTAGGACATCCAAATTATGGCTCTGGTTATATGCCCTTGTGGTCTACAAGTCAGAGTGCCCGCAGAAAAACTCTTTGCAAAGTGATGGTCAAATTGCTACTAATTTGCAACAAATGTTAGAGATGCAAATCCCAAGTTGGTAACATATCTCACATTTGGTTGGATTGCCCTTTAATCAAACCCTTCTGGGATATGGTGTCTGATGCTATACAAAAGGTCACATCATTACAGTTCCTCCTTAACGCCCCTCTTATCCTCCTCTGGATCCCAACAGACAATTTCACAGTGGCCAAATTATTGATTCCACTCCATTGGAAGTCAACAGAACCTCCAAACTTCAATGAGTAGTTGGGTAGGATGGACTCCATATGTAGGGTGGAGGAGCTCTGGAGCTGGGAACGCAGGAAAGATGCTGACTATCTTAAAGTGTGGACACCATGGCTAACCTTTCGTGCTGCTACTGCCCCATCCCCCCTAGTACTGCCACATAGACCCACTAGTCGCTAGCTTAGATTGGAAGTTCAAAGACCTCGCTGGCCCACCCCTCCCCATTTTTCGACAGGAAGACCTTTTCATCTCATATGCTCTCATACCATACATTTTCATCTGATTTCTCTTAGATGCCCACTTATATGACTTAACAGTCTCATATTGTGATACGGGTACTCTGTAAATAGTTATCCTTGTTTATGACCCAATGCTCTTCATCCTGTAATCTATATGCTTATCGGGAACTGCGACCTGCGTGCCGCACCCTTCCTCCATGTCCTAATGCTCTTTATAAGGATGTTTTCCTTTTGTTTTCTTTTCTCAATAAAAAAAAGAAAGATTTGATAAAATAAAAAAATTACTACTAATTTGGCATCCATTCAAGATCTTCAGAATTCTAGATTAGTTGGACCCCAAAGAAGCAAATCTCCTATTTGTCATTCTTTTTCAAGGTCCAGATTAAATAGTTTAGGAGTGTTGGGTTATAACAAACTTTGAAAGGTGAACAAAAAGTATTCGGCACACAATGTGGTAGTTTGAAGAAATCTTGATTGTATTGAAACATGCCAATGACTTAGTGCAACGTTTCGGTCATTATGACCTTCATCAGGCACTGAGTCGTTCGGGCATTCAGAATATCCTGTAGTTGGTGCATGTGTTTCTAATTGCGGCTGGCCCAAGCATACTGGATAATCAGAATGGTACTATTTATGTTTAAAACTATATATCTGTTATAGACAGTGAAATTCTTTTAATATTGCATCCAACAATCCAAAAAGTATCTTACAATCCAGCACTTGTTTCCAGCATAGAGAAACCTTTATTTAATTCTTCTGATTAACCCTTGACGCATTTGAACATATATGGACGTCCAAATCAGTGTCTCACTGGGGTACCCTGGGCCCACTAGAGGAAATGATTCTGAGGGCCCACCTACCACCTTTACAGAATATTTTCACATCCGCTTTTTGTGATTGTACACATAGGACATATCATAAGTAAGAACTAATAGGTTATTTGGGAATCACCGGTAAGAAATAGACCCTACTGGATCCCAAGTCATTTCCAAATGGGGTTGTCTTCCGCTATACCTTCTTAAGACCCATTATTGGGTCAGAATCTGGGCCCACCGGAGGATCCTCTGGTTTTCTGGTGAGTCAGTCCGACCCTGGTCCAAATGCACAGCAGGTTAAAGCATTTGAACATACATGAATATCCAAAGGCTCCCGCGTGCACCACTGAGCCGTCAGCAAGATTACTCGCAACTGACAACCACACTCTCGACGTAACAGCCGGCATCAGGGAAAGCTCTGGTACTGGCTGTTTAGCTACTTAGATCCCACAGTCAAATGAACCAGGGCACCTCAGGAGTTTGACAGAGGATGGGGCTCCCTCTGTCAGCCCATTGCTGTCCCCGAGATCACGGTGGGGCCAATGGGTAACCATGGCTGACGGGGCCTAAGAAAGGGGCCTAGGTTTGTGTCTATTAGGCTGTGTCAGAGGCATTATCACCTAATAGACTGCTTGTCGGGCTAAAAAAGGACTTTCTATTATAGTCCAATAATATAGACTATCTGTTAATCCGACACCTATCAGGTCCTGGGAAAATTTTGCTGAAGAAAATATGATAGAAGATATATATAAAAAAAAGCTAAAAAAATATAAATATGTTGAAAACATCAGGAGTTGTTTAGCAGCTTCAGGACCTGCCGACCCACAGTTTATTTGTATATGGATATCAAGGATATTTCAAGGTGGTCACCTGCTTCACATTCATTGAAAACAGTGCAGTAAAATCCATCTGTGCATGGAAGTTGTTCACCAATGCACCAGAAAATGTATAAAATGTATGAAGTAGAAGCAATAAAAGGTTCTCATCACAATCCAGCCTATGACCACCGTGGGGACATCGGCTTTATTGATGGAAACGATGACCTTTGTTTCATAAAAAACTGCTTGGTTTAACCTCACTTGCACTTTACCTTTATTGTGGGAGGAAGAGGACGTTGGATGCCATAGCAATGAAGACACAATGTGATGTTTGGGCCAGTAGAACCGCAATGATCCAGGGGTTATATGTGAAACAAAGATAGTTAAAGGATTACAAAAAAAATGACTGCTTTCTTCCAGAAAAGGCACCACACCTGTCTCATATTGCTTCTCAGCTACGTTGAAGTGCATGGGACTGAGCTGCAATACCACACATAACCTGTGGACTGGTGTGGCACTGTTTTTGAACGAAAGCAGCCATGTTTTTCTAATCTTGGACAAACCTCTGAACGTCATCCCCGTGAGAGAAATCCATGCGGGACAAAGGGATCATGGTGGGTTTCAGGCTCTGACACAATCATGGGCCCATAATAAAACAGGGCCCTAAAACTCCAGCTTAAGAAAACCCCATGAGATAGATAACATAGATACAGTATAAGAGATAGATACATAGACAGATGATAGGTTCTTGGTTATATTTATTTACTTTATTTAATTAAACCTTATTAACTTTCAATATAGATAGTTCTACATATAGAATTTGAAAATATATATAGAAATTAGATAGATAGATAGATAGATAGATAGATAGATAGATAGATAGATAGAGAGAGAGAGAGAGAGAGAGAGAGATAGATAGATAGATAGATAGATAGATAGATAGATAGATAGATAGATAGATAGATAGATAGATAGATAGATAGATAGATGATAGATTGATAGATAGATAGATAGAGAGAGAGAGAGAGAGAGATAGATAGATAGATAGATAGATAGATAGATAGATAGATAGATAGATAGATAGATAGATAGATAGATAGATAGATAGATAGATAGATAGATAGATAGATAGATAGATAGATAGATAGATAGATGATAGATTGATAGATAGATAGATAGATAGATAGATAGATAGATAGATAGATAGATAGATAGATAGATAGAGAGAGAGAGAGAGAGAGAGAGAGAGAGAGAGAGAGAGAGAGAGAGAGAGAGAGATAGATAGATAGATAGATAGATAGATAGATAGATAGATAGATAGATAGATAGATAGATAGACACACACTAAAGATATTGCTGTCAGGTCCCTGTTAGTGATAATCCTGGAATAATTTCATTGTGTCCTCCTGTTGATACAGGGTTACACAGCAGAGATTTATTATGTGCTGGCTCCGGTAATCCAGACATTATTACATCGCCTTAACTGGATTCCAGCTATATTAAAAAAGAGAGGCTATTCAGGCGCTCCTGACGCTAGCAACGATCCAGAGGCCTCATGGCGTAATGTAGGCTGACATGGTGTTTATTAGCTGGGAGCTGCCTGTGCTGTCTAATTACTGCTGGGAAGCACGGATATCTCACGCTACCTTTCCTTCTTTTAACCACTTTACTGCTGGACAAGTCCTAGAAGACCCCGTGATATTGTGCCAAGTGTTAAACCAAAGATGGACTTGACTATAAGTTATAATTTAGTTAATAGCATTACCCTGGGAGGGAGTATACAGTTTTATTCTACTGAGCATGTGCAAAGGACAAATACGGCATCTGACTTTGTGCAAAGACACCCCTAACTATAGACCTGGTGGACAGAAAACCTGAGCTCATCACAGACAACCCCTTTAATACAGCAGAAATTATAAATATACAAATAAGTCCTTGTTTGGTTTAATATACACTCACCAACATTGATATTGCAACGCCAGGAAGGAAAAGCTTTGGAATTGTGGAAATTAGAGGATCGATAAACAGGTTAATGGTATGCAAACGATAAGAAAATGGAAAAAAATATTCCAAACATCTTGATTTATTCAGTATCGAGTATGAGCGCCACTTGCAGAAATACGCGCACTTACACACCTTGGCATGCTATAATGAGGTTATTAATGGTTGTCCGAGGAATGTTATTCCATGTTGAATGCCCTTAGGCACGCAAATCATCAAGATTGGCGGCCAGCAGCTCCCTTTGCAATTGCCGACCAATGACGTTCCTGATGTGCTCTATAGGAGACAAGTCCAGAGACGCTGCAGGACATAGTAGCATGTTTAGGTCATGCAGGCTGCTCACAGCAGTTGTCCTGTTGAAAACGGCTTCTGGGACACTTTGGAGAAATGGGCGTATGACTGGTTCCATGACAAAATCAATGTAATGCTGAGCTGTTAGTGTACTTGAAATGAAGATTAGAGGGGTCCGACTAACGTACATTATGCCACCCCACACCATAATCCTGGGAGTAGGACCGATGTGACATTCCCTTGTGAAGGCCTCTTCATGGTGTTGCTCACGTGGTCCCCAGACCAATCATTGGCTATCATTGTGTCCGAGACCATAGTGGGACTCATCGCTGAAGAGGATAGACCTCCACTCCAGCCTCCATTGCTGTCTTGCAGTGCACCATGATAGCCTTTGAGAGCGGGGGCGTGTGGTCAATGGAACACCTTAGCTGGACGTCTGGCTCTTAGCCCTATGTTGTGCAAAAGCCTTCTGATTGTTTGCGTCAGCACCGGTTGCCGCCCTAGGCTTGGGATATGACGTCCAATTTCACTTGCAGTACACGCTATTCTTCCAATCAGATGATACGTCCGTGAAGAGGTTCACGCCTCTGCGCACCTCTTGCTGTCATTCCCGTTTGTTGTTGTTCTCCCAACCTCCGGGACACGCAACGTTGAACAGTGCTGACATCTCGGCCTAGGCGCGTAATGATCTACTAGGGTTATAAACCAAGTTCTTTCAGTTCAAGTATTCTGTTCCTCTTAGTCTGCGACAAGTGGCGATGACTGGCACGTCGACGAACAGGAGGCATCGCACAATCATCCCACACCAGATAAAAACTGTATTCAATTTATCCCAATGGCACAAGCTGTCCCGAAAATAGGGTTTCAAATATTGGAATCTATACTGGAGATATGAGAGGTCAAGTAATGACATGAGGCAGAGATTTGTCTGGACTTCCTTCCTCTTGTAAGAACAATCCCTACTTGACAGTTTGTTAACTACAAAGTGTCCCCTTCTTCGTTTCAATAATTTTTATTAGTTTTTGCAAGAAAATAGAACAACAGTATTGCATTCAACATTGCAATATCAGCAGTACAATAAATCATCTCTACATATAAAGCACGAGTTAATACAGTCGTGGTTGGAGAGACGTCATTATATCATAACAAAGTAAAAGAGAACAGAAATAAACCGACAAACAAAGAACATATAAGCCACACATATCACCTGAACAGATCGTCGTGCCCCATGTTGGGGAGACAAGACGATATTATGACCGCATGAACAATCATTTTACATGTTATAATATACACTGGATGACCATGGATTCCATATTAGTGAGAATTTGTGAAACGAGGAGTTACCCAAGGATACGATTTTTTCATAGGCATAGGTCATATTGATTAGTGTAATCAGTTCTCCTAAGAGCGGAGCGGCGGTCTCCTTCCAATGGCGGGTCACCACTAGTTTTGCCATGACCAAGATTTTGCGAATCAAACATCTTAAAGGTAAAGGAATTAAGTCCATATCTAGAGACAGGAGGGCTAACTGAGGGGACTGTGTAATATGACATTTGGAGACTGTGGACACAAGGGCAAAAACCTGAGACCAGTACGGGGTAAGTGTAGGACATGCCCATAGCGTATGATAAAGAGTGCCAGTGTGGCCACAGCTTCTCCAACATAGAGGAGATGATTCAGGGAACATTTTGTGTAATCTATCTGGGGTGTAATACCACCTCAGCGAGGTTTTTATAGCAGCTTCTACATGTTGAATACAGGGTAAGGCTTTGTGGATTAATTTAAACGCAGATACCCAGGCCTCTTCAGAAAAAGAGCAGTTCAAGTCTCTCTCCCAGGTCCGCATGGGATGTGTTTTAGAGAAGAATGAGTGTGGGTGCAGTAGGTTATACACAGGTCTCAGACCCTTGCTACGTTTAGAAAGATACCCAAACATTTTAAAAAGACACACCGTGTCAAAATTATTATAAATCTTGACACAATTTCTAATCTGGAGGTATTTAAAGAAATCTGAAGTAGGAATGGAATATTGAGATGTGAGGTGTTCGAAGCTCACCAAGCCATTATCTTTAAACAGATGAGACGCATTAGTAATACCTTTCAGAGACCATGAAGACAGTAATAGATTTGGAACAATCATTGAAAAAATATCAATGGGGATGTATGACTTTAGTAGTGGGAGTCGTTCAGTAGATGCGTGTTGCAAAAAAGACCAACATTGTAATGTCGCCTGAGTTAGAGGGGATAGTGAGTAAATCGACGGAATGTCCCAGAAGGTCAAAAACAAGGCGGTCTTTAAGCTTAACGGAGATATATATGAGGATTCAATTTGGAGCCAATGAATATCTTGGTCATCATGCCACCAATCTGTAATTTGTGCCACTAGGGTGGCAATATAGTAGCTGTGTATGTTTGGGACACTCCGACCACGTTTTGTCACGAGACCGGATATGTCGGGACACTCTGGGTTTACACCCCGACCAAACAAAGCGGGATAGGGTTATTTGCGCTGCTACGAAGAACTTGGAGGGCAGACTGATTGGGAGAGTGCGGAATAGGTACAATAGTCTGGGTAAAAGAAGCATTTTGTATGCCGCTATTCGTCCTATCCACAACGTGTCATGTTGGAGGAGTCTATCCGATTCTACCTGGATAGCTTGAAGTAGAGGTTCGTAATTAACTTTGTATAGTTCACGGAAGGAGGGTGATATGGTAATGCCTAAGTATTGAATACCATCTACTCTCCAATCAAATGGATATTTAGTTTTCAGAAAGTACAGTGTATCGGGGTCTAAATGTAGGGGTAACATCTGGGATTTCTGGGTGTTCAGCTTATAATAAGAGAGTTTACCAAAGGATTTAATAACATCCATAACTGATTCAAGTGAACTAACAGGTTGGGAAAGGGACAAGATAATATCATCCGCATATAATGAGATAGTATGCATCCTGTTACCAATTTTTACACCATGAATTAAGCTATGTCTTTTGATGTGCTGAGCCAGGGGCTCCATAGAGAGGATAAAGATTATTGGGGACAGGGCACATCCTTGGCGGGTGCCGTTAGAAATATAAAAATCTCGGGAAAGGAAGTGTCCCCTTCTTGATACCCACAGCTGCTCCCTGTGGGGAAACCTGCTAGTAAGTGTTCAGTTTCCCTGCAGCACCATCACAGGTGAAACTAAGCATTACACAGTGTCCTAGTAGACCCATAGGTGTCTAACCGCTGGGTCTTTGACTGCAGGTAATGTGAGTGAAAAACTAATAGGGCCCCAGCTAGGGATTCAGCTATTTGTTGTATGCCCAGCAAGGGTAGGGGTTAATAAGTTTCTTACCTCTGGCTGCTGCTCTTAGCCCCCTCCATCCGGGGGGAGGGTTTATGGTCCTTCTCCTTTCTCCCTCCTTCCTAGTGGATTTAAGGAGCTGTCTTGCGGGTCTCTGCCTCTTTTGGCCGTTACATTGCAATCTCCCTCCCTCCCACCCCTTTTGAAAATTAATGTTCGGTGTTATATAAAAAATAAAAAATAAAAATAGAAAAAAAATTAAAAAAATAATAAATAAATTAATACATTTAAAAAATAAAAAAATAAAATAAAAATAAATAAATACAAAATAAAAAACAATTTGTACTAGCACAGGCATTCGTAGGTGCAGGGTAGCTGGTTTGCCTTGCGGTTAGCAATACTTCAAAGTGGCAGATGGCACTGCCTTCAGAGCGGGGGTTTTTCTACAATTGTATTGGGTGGTATTTTGCACTTTTCTTGTGTTTTACTTATTTATGTTTTGTTCATGGGTGAAATGTTGTTTTGTCGCAGCTGGCGGTTTGGTAAGGTGAATTACCTACATGCCCACCTATGTTGGTAGGCTGGCATACGGATGTTTACCTTAAAAAATGTTAAATTATATTTGTTATATTTATAATAAAAGCTGTGGCCGACCCCGAGTCAACCCACGTTAAAGGAACGTTCATGTTGTCCTGTGTCAATTTACTATTAGGATATCCCTAGCTATGTTATCTAAGGGTTATGGTATGCAGTCATACAAATCAATGCGTTGTCTGTGTAATCCAGAACAGCTCCTCCAGAGTGAGAACCATCCTTTATAACCAATCATCACTCTGGCCAAGAGATGAGGATCCTGAACAGAGGATCCCCCTCTATTAACTCCGTAATAGGGTATATAAAAATGGATTATTTTTTTATACTAGACAAATGATCAGGGTAGAGAAAATGAGTAAAAATTTGTTATTTCATTACAGTCATTCAACTTTACCTTTATTATCAACAATAGGGCACTTGTTTTAGTTAAAAAAAAAAAACAAAACAAAAAAACTTTAGCCTCTT
This sequence comes from Rhinoderma darwinii, assembly GCF_050947455.1. Taxonomy (NCBI): domain Eukaryota; kingdom Metazoa; phylum Chordata; class Amphibia; order Anura; family Rhinodermatidae; genus Rhinoderma; species Rhinoderma darwinii. The sequence goes on from NW_027462700.1 coordinate 33,085, forward strand.
AAGAATTTTTTTTTTTGTAATTTCAAATTAGAAAATGGAAAAAAAAATAATTACTAATGTGGTTTCAAATTACTCTTCACAAGAGTCGAGTCCAAAATTCGACTTTTGGTTATTGCGAAATTCCCTGTGTCCTTCCACAATCCCCAATATTTTTTTGTTAAGGGGCTAAAGATTATCTCAAAAGACTTTTGGCTGTATCATAAATTTGGCGCATCTTGCTAGCCATGTTAGACATTTTTCTCTTTCTGACACCGATCTTGACTGGCGTACTTTATATTAATATTTTGCACAAAAAATTGGCGCACACCGTTAATAAATCTGGTGCATTTCTTAGCCACGTCCTTTTTTCTAGACACTTTTCAAAAATGTTTAGGAAGTTGCAAGGAGTGTCTAAAAGGCACAATAAATTTGGTGTATGTCATGTACGCCACTTTTTTGGCACAATTTTTGCCACAACCATGCCACATTTTGAGAAGTAAATCTCTATATTACCCATCGATTTTTTCCCCCTGTATGCCCCGCCCATTTATATAGGACACACCCCCACACTACAGTATTTAAATCACAAAACTGCATATGACTCTTCATCACAACCCAAAATAAATAGAGAACCCATAAATAAATACAGACAGCAGACCAGATGTGCTAAATACAGACCCCAGACTCCCTAAATACAGATACAATAGCCCAGACCAGACCCCCTAAATAAAAAGAGACCCCAGACTAGACGTGCAGATATTGACCTCTTCTCATTCATGCAGTCCTCTACACTGCTATAGACAACGACCTGACGCCGATCCCGACAGGGAGCACCCGGGGGATTTGCCTGTTCTTCCGGGAGTCCAGATCATCCCCTCTTTTTGGAATGTTCCTGGACATTCCGAGAGAGTTGGCAAATATGAGCTTTGGGATTATCCTAAAACCCACATTATTTATTCAAACCCAAGTAGGTATTTAGGCATATTGGTGTTTTTTTTTTATTTTTCACATGCAGGATTGGACGAAGCCATTGTCAAAAAATACCTTGAGCGGGACAATTTTTAGTCATGTCTTCTTGATGTTTCTTAGAAAGGTTGCCTCTGAATTGTACTACACAACATGGTCCTCATGTTGCCACAGTAAGGTCACATATTGTTAACATGGAGGTGCCATGTTATAGAATTTTCCCCTATAGAGGAGCTCAAATAACTGTGGAGGCCAAACAGTAGTTTGAGCTATCTAGTAGACTGCTGGCAACATAGTATGGCAGCCACATAATAGTGCCCATACAATAGTACCCCCCTTATAGTAGCAGTGATGTGACAATATCAATATCTCAATTCTATGGCTGGCTAAATTTCCAGATATTTTGCTTTCTTCACCTAAATTTTCATATCTTATAGGCTTTTTGCTACCAAATGCAACAGCTGCCTGAAAACGGTCATGCCATCTGAGCTCATCATGCGTGTTCTCAACCATGTGTATCATGTGGCCTGTTTTTACTGCTGCGAGTGTGAGCGAAGACTGGAGCGAGGAGATGAGTTTGTGTTAAAGGAAGGACAGCTGCTGTGTCGCAGCGACTATGAAAGGGAGAGAGAGATGCTTAGCGCCTTCAGCCTGACACCAGCTGGATCCGGTAGGTGGCAGTCCACCAGCATTCAGAACAGTACAGTAAGATGGTCCTGTCACTTACACACAGTGGAGCTGTATGCCAAGTATACTGAGAAATTAAACCTTATTACCGTTCAATAGAGATAGTTCTACATATAGATGTGAAATAGATAGATATGCAATAAAGAAATATATAGACATGAGAGAGATAGAAGATAGATAGATAGATAGATAGATAGATAGATAGATAGATAGATAGATAGATAGATAGATAGATAGATAGATAGATAGATAGATAGATAGATAGATAGATAGATAGATAGATAGATAGATACAGGGGCGTAACTAGGAAAGACTGGGCCCCATAGCAAACTTTTGACTGGGGCCCCCCCTCTGCTGGGTATCACACAACCCCCCCCCCCTTGTAGATAGTGCCTCCCTATAGATTCCACCACACAGCGCCCCCTATAGATAGCACCATACACAGCCCCCTGTAGATAACGCCATACAAACCCCCTGTAGATAACACCATACAGCCCCCTCTGTAGATAACACCATATAAGCCCCCCCCCCCAAAAAAAAACGGCCTATAGTTTGTCCTACAAAAGACATGCATCCCCTATCCACAGGATAGGGGATACATGTGCGATCGCTGGCATTGATAAGGAGAACGGGGGACCGAAAGTCCCCCGAAGTTCTCCATGACTAACCTCGGACTTCCGGCGTCTGCGCAGTTCAATAAAAATGAAAGGAGCGCTGGTCACGCATGCGCACAAGCGCGACCGGCGCTCCATTCATTTCTACGGAGCTGCCGACACAGACCCCGGAAGTCCGAGGTTTGTCATGGAGAACTTAGGGGGGACTTTCGGTCCCCCGTTCTCCTCATCGCTGGGCGTCCCAGCGATCCCACATGTATCCCCTATCCTGTGGATAGGGGATGCATGTCTTTTGTAGGAACAACCCCTTCAGTGGCGTCGCGCTGTAGCAGCCATAGCGGCTGCTAGCGGAGCCTGCGACCATGGGAGGGGGCCGTGCCGGCGGGTGCCACGGGCCCCCTCATGCTGCAGGCCCCGTAGAAGTCGCTACGGCTGCTATAGCGGTAGTTACGCCACTGCGTATAGGTTTGTACGGTGTAAAACTACAGCTCCCAGCATGGCCGGAACAATGCTAAGGATATGCTGGGAGATGCGGTTTCACAAAAAAAAATCATACCACCATCATCTCGCTGCAGATCATACAGTGACTACAATACTGATTAGAGGCAGAATAAACATTTACATTATGTGACTCACCGGTGACGTCTCAGATTCTAGTTCTTTTCTTCTCCCTCCGGTTCAGACATCTATGATGGATTTCTCCCGGCCATGACCCATTTCTGCAGTTTTCCGTTTAGATGTCTTCAGCTTCTCAGTTTTAAAACATTTCTGCACCTGTAAACAAAGTTAAAATTCTCAACACATCTAAATATAACTGTCACACACACACACACACACACACACACCGTGCCCCCTGTAGATAGTGCCCACATATGGACTCCAGAGCTGCAAGGCAATAGCGCTAACCACTGAGCCACCATGCTGCCCTACATATAGCTTCCCCTATAGTTAGTGCTCCACGTATAGCCCACCTCTGTAGATAGTGTCTCACATATAGCTCCCCCTCTATATAGTGTCCCACATATAGCCCACCCCTGTAGACTGTGCACTACATATAGCCACCCTGTTGTTAGTGCCCCACAGGTATCCCACCCCTGTATATAGTGTCCCCCACATAGCCCACCCCTATAGAAAGTACCCTAAAAAATAGCTCCCCTATAGATAGTGCTCTACATATAGCCCACCCTTGTATAGTGTCTCACATATACTGCCCCACATATAGACCCCCCTGTAGATAGTGGCCCACATCCCCACATACAGACCTCCCCTGTAGCTAGTGCCCCACATATAGAGCCCCCCCCTGTATATAGTGGCCCACATATAGACCCCCGCTGTATATAATGGCCCCCATATAGAGCCCCCAGTATATAATGGCCCACATATAGAGCCCCCTGTATATAGTGGCCCACACCCCCACATATAGACCCCCCTGTAGCTACTGCCCCACATATAGACCCCCCTATATATAATAGCCCACATAAAGACGACCCCCCCCATTATAGATAATGCCATTCACATTTTTGAAGAAAAAAATAAATAAATTGCCATACTCACATGATCCCGTTCCCACGCTGTTCACTGGCGATGCAGACATGCTCTCTTCTGAGCATGTCTGCAGGAGCTGAACGAGCGTCCTCCAATGACGCTGATTGGCGGGGCAGAATGACTTGCCCCGCCAATCAGCACCTTCCAAGCATGGAAGCGGCGCGATGATGTCATCGCGCCGCTAGCCAATCAGTGTCATTGTAAGGCACTGGATGGTCAGGCACGGAACATGCCCGGCCATTCAGTGCTAACACATGTATTTGGCTGCCGCTAGCACTGGGGCCCCCTCCGGTGCTAGCGACACCTACAGGCATGATGAGAGGGCCTGTGTAAGGCTCGGCGGCGCGGGCCCCACAGTAGCGGCGCTACCGCTGTAGCAGCCATAACGGCTGCTAGCGGCGCCACCGGGCATTTGGGTGGGCGTGTCGGCTGGCGGCACGGGCCCCCTCAAGCCCCGGGCCCCGTAGCAGCCGCTACTGCTGCTACCGCGGTAGTTACGCCACTGGATAGATAGATAGATAGATAGATAGATAGATAGATAGATAGATAGATAGATAGATAGATAGATAGATAGATAGATAGATAGATAGATAGATAGATAGATAGATAATAGGTAGATAGATAGATAGATAGATAGATAGATAGATAGATAGACAGACAGACAGACAGACAGACAGACAGACAGATAGATAGATAGATAGATAGATAGATAGATAGATAGATAGATAGATAGATAGATAGATAGATAGATAGATAGATAGATAGATATGTACAAATAAAAATCCCCAGTATTAATGAACACTGTTGAAAATCGTCCAGTTACAAAAGATCAGAAAGTAAAACTTGGTATCACCCATTAATATTATGGTTTGTTTTATGAAGTAAAATACTTTCTGCTTTCAGTCAAAAGTGAAGATGAGGATGGAAGTCATGTTAAAGGAAGCGATGAAGCAAAAGACCTTAAACGATCAAAAAGGCCGAGAACAATTCTCACCACACAGCAGCGCAGAGCATTTAAGGCATCATTTGAGGTGTCTTCCAAGCCTTGCAGAAAGGTACTGACCATGAATTCTGTCATATAGTTACAGCAGTCTATTTATTTGGGCTACGTGCTGTCCTTCTGCTGAATCCCTGCGTGACCTGCTAGTCTCCTAGACAGAAACAGCTGAGACTTGTAGTTCAATCACTGAACATTATGGGTGGATTACGCCTTATCCAGCTGCTGTGGAACTACTCCCCCCAGCATCTCTTATTATTCTGTCTATACCAGTCAGGGTATTCTCCAGGGTAACAGTCCTAATCCTCCTTGTACGTGACACCAGCTTGCTTCTTGTTTTCTTCGGCAGGTGAGGGAGACACTGGCAGCAGAGACAGGTCTGACCGTGCGCGTTGTTCAGGTTTGGTTCCAGAACCAGAGAGCTAAGGTACAAACTCTTCTATATCATTAACGGAGCCTCACCTACTGCCAGAAGAAATGGCAGCTTAATCTTCTTGACCAGTCCCAAATGTGCCAATCTTTACAGATTACGTGCAAAGTCTTCCTTCGTGACGACGCGACTCTTCGTCATGTGACCGGCCCCGCTGTACTCTATGTACAAGCAGTAGCGCATAGATTACATAGCGGGGCCGGTCACATGACGAAGAGTCGTGTCGTCATCAAGGAAGACTGTGCCACTAGACTTCCGGTCCCCCGTCGGCGCTATAAAAATCTATTAAAATCTCACAATCAGCGCGACGCGGTACCGGAATGTATATTAGCGCGTGTGCTCACATACGGCAGTGACTACACTGATAATACTTTTCGGTCCCCACATAACCCCTTTAATGTGACAGCTGTATATGGAATAGCCAACCTGCAGGTGGTAGAATGACACTGAGAACCGGTTATTCATGTTCATTTCCATTCTTAACCATATACAAGTAACTATAGGATGCCCGTACATGTAACGGCCATGTGCCAGTAGTGAGCTGCACGGCAAAGTACTTGTTGCGGTTTTGCCATGTGGTTTTTGGACATGTGTTTTTTGAGTGTTATTGTGTGTTTTGGTTATTGGCCATGTTTTCAACGTGCTTCACCTGTACAAGACGCATCGCCAAAAACTGCATGACAAACCGTGGCAAGTTCTTGGTCATGCGGCACACTACCGGCACACAACTGCTACATGTATGGGCACCCGATAAGGAGAAGTCAATACTATCAACCTTATGTGTTTATAAAGATACATTCCAGGTTCTAATTTTGCTTTGGCCACTGTTATATTTTACCATAATGGTCAGATATTATGTTATAGTGTACGGTTTAAATCTCATTCACACAATGCAGCTTCAAAATGCAGATTTTGACGCATGCTGAGTTTTTTTAAACCGACGCATCGCCTATTCCTCATGGTAATACTGTTTTAGCTATGTTTTTCCTTATTGACCTTTATGAGTAAGAAATACTCATGCGCTTCTAGGAGTAACAAGTCGGTTAATTTTCCATAGAAGCAGTTATGGAAATATTTCTTGGAACTGCTTAACTGGTTGCCGACACAGGACGAGTATGCTCGTCCTGAGCGGCGAGCACTTCGCGCATTAGGACGAGCATACTCATCCTGTGTGACAGCCGTCCCTGCACGCGTCTGTGCGCGCGATCGAGAGCGGGGCAACGGCTGTAATACACAGCCACGGCCCCGCTCTGACAGCGGAGAGGAGAGAAACATCTTCTCTCCGCCGTTAACCCTTTGAACGCTGCGATGACAGCTGATCGCGGCGTTCAAGGAGAGGGGACTGCACATTGATCGCGTCACAGTAAATAACTGTGACGCGATCAAAGCCCATAACTCATATGGCCAGACAGCCCAGGGTCCAGTGAAGGACCCCAGGGCTGTCTGAACATATTTCCTGTTGTTAGGGCATACTGAGGTATGCCCATATAGATCTATGCCAGTACATTGCAGTTACAAGATCAAAATCAAAATTATAAATCCCTTTATGGGATTAAAAAAAAAAGTTAAATGAATGTAAAAAAAAAATAATGGTAAATAAATAAATAAAAAGTTAATAAAATACACAGAAATACGAATTTTTTATAATAAATCAACTTTTTAAAATATAAGTCCCAAAACATGAAATAATATAGACATATTTGGTATCGCCACGACCGTAACAACCTGTACTACAAATGTATACCATTCTTTATGATGATCGGTGTATGGTGTAAAAAAAAAAATATTAAAACTGCTGCACAACTGCTTTTTCTCTGCATTTTAATCTAATTAAAAATTTATAGAAATTAAACGATAATGTATTTGTACGAAAAAATGGTACGTACATAAAGTACAACTCGTCCCGCAAAAAACAAAGTCTCATACAACTACGTCGTACAAAAAATAAAAGCGTTATGAGCGTCAGGATGCAAAGAGGGAAATGTAAAAAAAATTGCTCTGTCCTCAAGGCCAAAATTGGCCGTGTCCTTAAGGGGTTAAAGGGGTTGTCCCGGAATTAATGGAAAACAAGTTAAACATACATATGCATGGCAAACTCTTTCCAACAAAGCGAGAACTAGTCCTGTATTTTACATGGATCAAGAGATATACCCATTCATTGCTCCAATTGCTCTGCTAGATTTTCTTCAGGTTGGTGGTTCAGGGGGCGTGTCTTTTCTGCTACAGCTCCTCCCCCTTCCTGTGATAGATCGCATAGGCAGATCGTTCACTGCCTTTGCATCCTCTATAGGAAAAGCTTTACAAATGCCCCCCATTACATGTTTTTCTAGAGGGAGAGCCCAGCCGTATATAACTAAAGAAGAGGGAGAGCCTCTAGTTTACACACAGTGAGGGGAGAGCCCCACACTGTATGTAAGTGGTGCTGTGTGCAGGGTCTCTCCTCATCTAAGCAAACTGCGGCTCTCTTGTTTCTTACTGTTTAAGTCCCTATCCACACTACAAGCTGTTTCTGAATAAAAGCTACTTCTACGCTTCTTTACTGACAAGCGGAAAATACATTTTGTATAGGCTGGTGGCAGCTGAAGACTGGAACTGAGCATGTTCGTCCTCCCTCATTCAAGTCAGTAGGAGGACGTGCACATTTCTATACAGACTGAACACCAGGGGGAGCCATTATAATGAAGTAAAGGGAGTATCTCGCAACTGGAGTATATTTGTAACTTAAGGTAAATGACAGAATAGTGCAATAATAATACTGGGACAACCCTCTTTAAGTGAAAGCTGCTGCAAAATCGTGCAAACCTCAAGTATTTAACACTTTATTACGACTCCGTACTACTCGGAGGGCTGAAATAAGGACAAGTGCATGAAACCTTAGTGAACTATTCCAGCTCTGAAAGTGCAGTGGTTTCCTGTTGCAGCAAAACCGGTACAGTCATACCCTAATAGTCCATAGCTTCTTCTCCTAGCAATCCTAACAGTCCTATATTATCTAGATGAAGAAAATAGCCCGGAGGCAACAGCAGCAAGACCACGAGCAGTTGGCAACACAGCGTCTTGGCTCTGTCTGTGGGAACCGTGGAAGTAGTAGACAGAGTAATGATGACAGTGAAGGTGAGTGGACTACTGATGATCACATATTAAGTCCCTACACAGTCAGCGCTGACTGAACGGTGCCAGACTATGTGGTTACACACCCCATTAAAAGGAAATTAAACCTTCAAAAAACTTCTGACATGTCATAGATTAATTGGTGGGGGTCTGAGCACTGAGATCCCCAACGATCACTAAAACGAAGAGGCAGAAGCGCACTGGTGGGCGCTGAGCTGCTTAGTTTCTGAACAGCTTTTCTCAGAAAGGCGAGCAATTGGTGTGCTGACTCAATAGACAGTCTATGAGCCCGTACATCAATTGCTCGGCTTTCCGAGAAAAGCCGATCAGAAACAAAGCGGCTCAACGCTCCCCCCTGAGCACTTCTGGCACTTTGTTTTAACCATCGGTAGGAGACTCAGTGCTCAGACACCCATCAATCAATCAATCTATGACATGTCAGAAGTTTTTTGAAAGTTTTAACAAGGGTCAGCTGTCAAATAATTCATACATTTCCAAGAGGAATAACAGAGGAACAGCACAATGTAGAGTTGTTTCTGAATAATTTTATGGGGACGTGTAAAGAGAGCGGCTCTGTCACCAGTTTAATACTTCCCTATCTTCTACTTAATCTAATAAACGTTTTGATGCTGATAACTACTGTGTTGTTGTATTATTTTTTTTAAAATGTTTATTATTTATTATTTATATATTATTTATTTAAATGTTTATTATTTATTATTTACAAAGTTCTGTTTCCCGTTTCACCATGTGGTCGTTGTAAAGAAAAGTGTATGACGCTGACCAATCAGCGTCATACACTTTCTCTTCATTCATGCCCAGCTTTATTCACAGCACAGCGTGATCTCGCGAGATCACACTGTGACGTCACTTACTCCCGCAGTTCCCTCACCGGAGCGGCAGAAGAATGATCAGACATCGCCTCCAGCCGTGCCAGGACGATTACCCTTCTCAGCAGGAGTCCTGGCACGGCTGGAGGAGATGTCTGGTCATGAATTTGCATAAATCAAAAATTGATCAGAAATTTGTCAATAATAAAAGTTGTTTTTTAAAAAACAGTAGTTCGCTACAAAAAAGCGTTTATTAGATTAGGTAGGAGATAGAGAAGTATTAAACTGGTGACAGCATTCAGTGCCAGGCACTGGTCAGAGCATATCCCTCCTTAAAGGGTAATCCCATCTAAGAAATTGATGGCATATCCACGGGATAGGTTGTTTTCGTAACTCCTATAGGAACCAATAGAGAGACCCCCACTTTGGAGTTAGGTAAGGGGCTCAGAGCTGGGACCCGCATCTATCAGACATTTATGGCATATCCCATGAATATGTTAGCATATCCAGCATGTAAGGGTTGGTCCCCATAGATCTACTATGCCAGGTGAACAACATGTGCGATCTCAAGTGAGGCCCTTATAAAGGATCATGTATCAAAGGACAGGGGGTGTTGCCCATACCAACCAGATTCCAACTTTCATTTTGTATTGTGTTGAATCCTTTAGATGGCAGCAGTGGCATAGAAGGTGTTATGGTGCCCTATTCCAGGATACAACATCAGCCGCTCCTCCCATTGGATCAGCGCGTCTACAACACCGATCTCTACCGGCAGAGTCTTACTCCTCCACAATTGCCTGGTGACCATTTACATCCATATGGTAACTATTGCTTCAGATGCTTTTGAATGTAGTAGAAAATTTGTCACATTGTATATAAAGTTATTTTTATATGCAACATTCACTGAGAGTCCCATATTTTGAGCTACTCAAAGTGGAGAGAGAAGTCGGCAAGAATTACGCACACCTCTTAATAAATTTGGCACATTTAGACCTCTCAGACAGGCAGAAATAAATCTTTCTCCATTTACATCATAAATTTGCACCATTTCCCGTATTTTAATGAATGAATTTCTCCTAAATTATGTCTCCAAATCCACTTTTCTAGTCAAATTTGATGAATGAAGAGAAAAATCACAATAAAATGTAATTAATTTAGCTCAATTTCCGATGTGACTTTTAAACAGTCGCATTTTACGTCTTTTAAGTGAATATAGCTGAGCTGAAATACTACACACAACCTGTAGACAGGTGTGGCAGTTTTTTGAGGAAAGCAGCCATGTTTTATTACAGCCATTTTTTATGCATTTCCATCGTGTTTTTTGACGCGTTTCGTGCATGATTTCTGCATGTTTTTTTGTGTGTAATTAGGACTCCCATATTGACTATGGGAAGTAAGCGCGTTTTCAGGGCATTTTACATGTCAAAGAATTGACCTGACGTGTCTTCTTTTATGCGATGGGTTTTTTAAACATGCACACCTAAAAAAACGTGTTGTATGCACTAACAACACGCTTTCCCATTGATGTCAATGGAAAGCTAAAATCATGCGTTTTTGGTGCGTTTTTCGGGCCATAAAGTGCATCAAATACACGCAGTGTGAACAGGGCCTTATCCTCCGGAACATACATGTAAGTCATGGTGATCTCAAGGTCACAGTTCCTGCTGTAATGGCCGGGATCAAAGAAACTGATACTGGCTGTTAACTCCTTAAATACCGCGGTCATTAGCGACCACAGCATATAAAGACCTTAACAGGGATGGAACTTCTTTTGTCTGCCCATCGGCCCCCGCGACACCTAACAAAGGCCCCTAGGTCTACCATAGCTATTACTTTATACTCCTGTTTATCACGTATAATCCTATTGGCGAGCCTTGTGACCCTTTGTTTTTATTACGCAACCCCATACAACACCCTTGGGATGAAGTAGAACGGAGATTGTGATCCAGACCTTCTCCTCCAACACCAGTGTCTGACCTCACAAATTTTCATCTGGATAAATGAGCAAAAATTCCCACAGACACTCCAAAATCTTGTAGAAAGTCTTCACTGAAGAGTGGAAGCTGTTTTACTGCAAAGGGCGGAACAACTCCATATTAATGTCTATGGATTTATAATGGGATGTCATAAAAGCTGCTATAGGTGTAATGTATAGGTGTCCCAATACTTTTGTCCATATAGTGTATATGCCAATTAGGCCATGTCTCTGATTGCCTGTCAGTAATACTCTGGCAAGTAATAATGCTTTGGAATACTATATATTCCAAAGAATAATACAAGCGATCAAACAATAGCAGCTTCAAGTCCCTTAGTGGGACAAAATAAAAGTTAAGGAAAGTTTAACCCCTTGATGCTGCAGCCAGTTTTTATTTTTATTCTTTCATCTTAATTTTCCCTACCCATCTTCTAAGAGCCATAACTTTTTATTTTTTAGTTGACATAGCCACTTAAGTGCTTGTTCTTTGCGGGGCGGGTTGTATTTTTAATGGCACCGTTTAATGTACCATATAATGTACTGAAAAATATTGTTTTGTTAGGTGGAATGGAAAAAATATAGCAATTCCGGCATAGTTTTTTTACGTTTTTACTTTATGGCGTTCACTGTGCAGAAAAAATTAGATGTTATCTATATTCTGCGGGTGCTTTTTTATGTTTTACTGCTTTTACATAATAAAGAAAATGGTCGAAGCCTTCGATTTAGAATGTTCATCTGTTTTCCCTTAGTCTCGACAGCAGCACAATGATGGGGATTCCTCCACTCTGCGGGCTGATAGGACAGAAGGAACTTTTAACCGCTTCCCGACATTTGACGTATCCATACGCCAAAGTCGGGTAGGGGAAGTATGGAACGGGCTCACGGAGTGAACCCGCTCCATACGATGCGGGTGTCGGCTGTTTGTTACAGCCGACACTTCAGAGTAACGAGCGGCATGGACTTAATAGATGCCTGTCAGAATCGCGATATACTGCAATACATTAGTATTGCAGTATATCGTGCAAGCGATCTAACGATCGTTGGTTGAAGTCCCCTAGGGGGACTAATGAAAAAGGAAAAATTAGTTAAATAAAGTTTTTTTTTTGTGTAAAAAAAATGTTTAAAAATTAAAAGTTAAAAAAAACCCCCTTTTCCCATTTTTGCCCTAGAGCATATATATATATATATATATATATATATATATATATACAAAAAAAATAAAATAAACATAATTGGTATTGCCGCGTCCGTAAAAGTCTGAACTGTTACAATATATCATTATTTAACCCGCATCGTGAACGCCGTAAAAAAAAAATATCTAAACGCCAATATCTCTATTTTTGGTCACCTAATCGCCCACAAAAAATGAAATAAAAAGTGATATAAATGGTATTATTAAAAACTACAGCTTATTCCGCAAAAAATAAGCCCTCATACCACTTAATCCACAGAAAAAAAAAAAAGTTATGGCTCTCGGAATTTGGCGACACAAAATAAATTTTCTTTTTTACACTTAGGTATTTACTTGTAAAAGTAGTAAAATATAGAAAAAACTATATATATTTGGTATCGACGTAATCGTATTGACCCACAGAATAAAGTTAACATGTTGTTTTAATTGCACAGTGAATTCCGTAAAAACGGCGCGCAAGAAACCATGGAGGAATCGCTGTTTTTTTCATTTTCTACCCCACAAATAATTTTTTTCCTGTTTCCTAGTACATTATATGGCAAAATAAATGATGCTACAAAAAACTACAACTCATCCCACAAAAATCAAGCCCTCATAGTATGATATCGACGGAAAAATAAAGGCGTTATGGCTTTTGGAAGGTGGGGAGGAAAAAACGAAAATGAAAATCTGAAAAAGGGCTGCGGCGGGAAGGGGTTAATAGGAGATAACCTATAAAATGGACCCCTAAACTTGTGTATTATATTTTATTCAAAGACAGTCTAAGGAATAGGTAGGAAGCCTTGTGCTGCTTACGGGACAAATAAATAAAACAGACTTACATTCTAAATCGAAGGCTTCCCTTACGTCTCTTACAGCAGCACAATGATGAGGATGTAGCATGTCAAATACAACCCTTCTGCTGAGTAGACTTTACAGTGAACCGGTCACCAGCATTTCACCTATTGAACAATACTCACCCCTCACTGGTCGCTGCTGTCAAAAGCTCATTGGCGTTATCCCCTCTCCTCGATACAATGTCTTGGCGGCCTTGCAGCCCTTGTTGGGGTCTTTCCTAATTGAGGCTGTTCTGTCCAGGTAAATTCGGATCCCCAGTAGATCTTTTCATAATCAGAACTGTCCTAAGATAGGACTGGAAGAGAGACCACCTGATGGATGTTAGCAAAAGAAGGAACTTTGAGCCTAAAGGATGGAAGGAATCTTAGCAAGAGCTTATCATGTAGAAATACAACTTATGGATCTGAAGAGCCAATGTCTTGAAGCTCGCTCATTCTTTTTGCAGATGTAACTGCTAGGAGGAAGAATACCTTGCGAGAGATGGGCAACCGAACAGTCCTCCAAAGGCTCAATCAGGAGCTCACTTAACTTCTTAAGGACCAAAGGAAAGTCTGAAACTGGTCATAGAACTCGAGGTCTAAGCTTTGAGACTGCTTTGTAAACCTTTTAAGAAGGTGGACCTGGGCATACCCAAATCCCAAAGAAGGTAGACAATACGGCAACCTGGAACTTTAAGGGTTTATGGACTCAAACCCTTTTCAAATCCAAGCTGAAGGAATTCTAAGACTGAAGCAGCAGAAGGAGAATTGGGGGGTAAACTTTGAGCTGTAGATCAATTTAGGAAAATAGATCTAATCCTAGAATAGATCCTATTGGTAGCAGATCCTCTGGACTGTCTCAGTGTGTTTATAAGAGCCTCAGATAATTCCTGGGATCTCAAAAGGGACCTGTCAACCTCCATGCTGTCAATCTCATGCTGTGGAGACTGTGGCCCTTCTGTCTGCCCTGAGACACCAGTTCGTGCCTGAGGGGGCGTACCTAAAGCTGGTCATGGCTCATGGGCATCATCTGAGAGAACCAAACTCTCTTGGGCCAGAAAGGGAATCTTGCAATAAAAGAGGCCTAATCCTGTTGTGCTTTGGACAGCACTCTCTGGATCATCGCTACTGGTGGAAATATGGATGACAGGGGGAAGTCCCATAGAATTGACATGGCATTGACTGCTAAAGGACTATCCTCCCTGTAGAGGAAACAGAAGTTTGGGAGTTTGGCATCCCCACAAGTTTCCATGAGATCCACTACAGCTACTCCCCACTTCAATGTTATCTACTGAAAAATCTCAGAATTCTGAGGCTATTCGCCTGGAACTTTTTAGCCTGTGATTAAACTGTCAGCCAGGACATTGAGGTTTCTTGGCATGTAGATTACAGTCAGGTTCTTGAGGGGACATTCCACCAAATGAAGAATCAACTCAGCCTCTTCCGTTAAGGGGAAATATCTTGTGCCGTCTGCCTATTTGTATACCGCTGTGTTGTTGCCTGTGAGAATCCTTATAGAATTCCCCTCTATCTGAGGGAGAAAAAGAAGAAGAGCCAACCTGACTGCTCTGAACTCCATGAGATTCGATGGCTTTAAACTCTTCAGGAGAGACCCGGAACCTTGGAACCTTGCACCAGTGTCCAGATGGGCTCCCCAGCCTAGCTGGCAAGCATCTGTGATTACGTACCTCCAGGGTATCAGGCAAAGTATCTCCCGTTGGGTGGGTCTTTACACAAGGTTATGGCATGAAGAGTCTGACGGAGAGGTGACAAGTTTTGTCTAGCCCCATGGCAGTTCTTACCCATAGAGTCAGAAATTCCCACTGTAGAGGGCTCATATGGGGGCAAGATCAAGGAAACACCTCTATGGAGGCACTCATTAATCCTAGAATCCTACATACTGACTTCAGAGACACCTCTCTGGGTGAATGGAGGTAGGTAACCCCTTGTAGGATCATCTGAATATAAGTGATAGGAAGAGAAATAATCGAGTCCTCTGAGTCTATTATAGAGCACAGAAATTGAATGTTTGTGGACGAAGCTGTTCTGGACTTCTCCCAGTTTATTATCCTTCGAGATCCCTCAAAAGGATCAGAGTCAGATGTATATGACTCTAAAGGATATATTTTGACCTGGCTAAGAGAAGCCAGTCATCCAAATATGTGACTATAGTGAACCCTCTTAATCTTACGGCTGCCATCACAGATGTAACTAATTTTGTGAACACGATAGGGGCTGATGAGATGCCAAAAGGAAGAGCGGTGAACTGGTAATTTCTTACTGCTACCTGAGCAAACACGGCCACTCACAGGTATTTCTAATGACGGGTACATGAAAGTAAGTGTCTTTGAGGTTTAATGAGATCATCACATCCCCTACCAGCAATAGGGAAAGAGCGGAAAGGATGGACTACATTCTGAAATGCTTTTTTACCAGGGAATTGTTTAAATACCTCAGATCTATAATCATGCGCCTGTCCCCAGGGAGTTTTGGGACTCTAAATACTTTAGAATATAGTCCAAAACCTGTCTTGAGGGGAAACCTCTACCAGCACTTTCTTTTGTACCAGCTGGATAATGGAGGACAGAATGGACTGATTGTTTGTGGGTAACTTTCTGGTTACCACATAGTGACCTAAAGGAAGACGTGTAAACAGTATAGAGTAACCCTCTTTCATTATGTTTAACACCAACACGTCCAAAATGTTCCCAAGCGGGGAGAAAATGAAGTAAGCTTCCTCCAACAGGAATACTTGTGGCGTCAGATATCTGGTCTTTTCCCCCGGTTAGAATCACAAACTCTTCTGGTAACCCTCTGGAACTGCTGAGGAAACTCTCCTCAGGACTGGCGAGAGGATGACCCAGCTGGTGAGCGCCTATGAAAAGAGCTACACCCCTTCCTCTGCTAGTTTGTGGTAAAGACTTGCCCTTCCTGTCTGACAAGTCTTCCATTAGCTCATCTAGCTCTAGTCTAAATAACCTTCCAGGTTTATACTCAAGGTTACAAAGGCTGTTCTTTGACTTGATATCAGCTTGCCAGGGCTTAATTCAAATGGCCCCTTTGCCAGCTGTAGAAAGGGCCATACTTTTAGCTGTTAGCTTGGACTGGGTAACAGATGAGTCAAACAGGACGTCCATCGCAAGGTTAACTTACTTAAAGGACGTGAGAATGTCATCTCTCGAACGCCCCGAGCCATTGTCATCTTTCGTATGTTGGCTCTACTTTCCCTAAGATCTTTTAAGTGGGAACCATTCTCAGAAAGCACAATGGTTATTTTGGACAGTTTGGCTATCATCCACTTTGGGGGGCATGAACCATTCTAGCTCTTGTTCTTATTCAAGAGGAAACATTAATTTCAACTAGGTCTTGGTGGCTTATTCTCCAAGAACAAATTGCTGAGAGGGAGACGTCCACTTTGAAAGCCCTAGGCGGAATTGGTATTATCCATACGGGCGGTCTCCTGGCCTACTCACCAGATTGGCCGAATGAGCTTAGACATTTTCTCAAAATCTAGAAGGCTCAATGTACGACTATCTTCATCTTTAGAAAAGAAGGAATGATCATCATGAATGATTCTGAGATCCCTGATCGAGATGAAACTAGCTGAAGCAGAGCTTTTTGCATAAGTAGGACTTCTGGCGTTGCATTTAAGAGAGAATTTTAATTAATCTCTCATCTCATATAGAAAGGAGCTCATAAAGTCCTTAACCAAGACTACTACTTATTTTGTAGAAGGACTAGACAGAGGGGGCTTGAGGGGCACAATCGAGCCAATATGGATAATCATAGCCGTCAGGTAAGGGAATCTCACATTCCTTGCAGGCTAGGTGCCTTCACTTGGAGGAGAACTTCCTAAGACCGCAATCCGAATGAGACATCTGAAAACAAAGCAAAAAAAGAAAAACAACTAAATTGTATATAGAAAAAATAGAGACAAATCTTCCCCGTACTTACAGTTGTAGTCAGATGGCTGTGTAAACTGTAGAAAGGCATTACAGCATACTTCTTACCAAAATTTTGAGGCAGATTTTGAACTGCCTGCACTTTTTTCCCACTGCTTTTTTCGCTGCATTTTTTGCCCATGGCCTTTGAAGCTAATGAAAGGACTGCAGGCAAAAAAACTTCATGAAAAACGCTCAGAAACGAGCGACGCAGGTTTTTTCTGCTTCCCATTGAGGCGAAAACCGCAGCAAGAAAGGACATGCCGCCAGAGGCATGGCCTAGCAGATGCCTGTTCGTTTTACTCAGAAGTATTGCAGTGTATTATAACAGCGATCAGGTGATCGCATAGTGAAGTCCCCTAGTGGGACTAACAAAAAAGTTGAAAAAAAGTTTAATAAAAGTTTATAATAAATAAAGATAAATCCAAAGTAAAAAAAATTAAAAAAACACACTTTTTCCCCTTACAAAATGCTTTATTATGAAAAAAAAGTTAGACATATTTGTATCGCCACATTGTAATGACGCTAAATATAAAGCTATTCCATTATTTAACCCGCTCAACTAATGCCATAAAAAATAAAATCAAAAAATGCAAGAATTGCTGTTTTATGTGCATCCTGCCTTTAAAAAATGTGCTAAAAAGTGATCAAAAAGTCGCATGTACTCCAAAATGGTACCAATAAAAATGACAAGTCGGCCCTTATACAACTGTATCCGTGAAAAAATAAAAAACGTTACGGCTCTTCAAATATGGAGACACAAAAACAAGTAATTTTGAAAAAATGGGTTTTTACTGTGCAAAAGTAGTAAAATATAAGAAAACTATATAAATTTGGTATCGTTGCAATCATAACAGCCCACTGAATAAAGTTATTGTGTTATTTATACCCGTCGGTAAACTGCGTAAATTTAGGAAGCAAAAAAGTGTGCGAAATTGGGGTTTTTCTCCATTCCCCCCCAAAAAAAGTTTAAAAAGTTAATCAATAAATTATATGTACCCCAAAATTGTGCTATTAACAAATACAACTTGTCCCGCAAAAAACAAGACCTTATACAGCTATGTCTAGGCAAAAATAAAAAAAGTCATAACTCTTTGTATGAGGGGAAAACTTAAAAAAATAGCTTGGTCATTAAGGCTTAAAATAGGCTGGTCACTAAGGGGTTAAGATACAGCTGCTCTGTATTCTCTATACAGAGCAGCTGTACCTAGCGCTATTCACTGAATCCGTCAGTCCCGCGGACATCGAAGGTCAAACATTTAAAGCCTTTAAGAGGTTAAAAGTTCATGCATTCATAAATGTGTACAATCTCCCATGTATGAAAGTTTATCATTCTGCTCGTTTTATATACACAGAAATCTGTTTTAGTAACTACTTGCATTCCCTTTCATATAACAACTCTGGAACATCTTTTCTTAGAACTCTGCATTGTGCCATTCCTCTGTTATTCCTCCTAGAAATGTATAAATGAATTGACCAGTTGGGGGCGTGTCCCTACACAGTCTAAAAATATCCAATCAATGCTGACAGTGCTAGACTGTGTAGGTACATGCCCCTTTTAAACGGGGAACGGTAACAACTAGTTGCCAAATTATTCAGGAGGAATAGCACAATGCAAAGTTCAAAGAAAAGGTGTTATTTAATGGGGAATACAAGTATTTTCCTACAATAGACATGTCAGGAGAGCTGACGGGTTCTTTTTAAAGTATACTTCTGGTTATGCCAAATTTTTTACACATCATAGAGACATATCAGAAAATGTTCACCTTGGAGCCCCCACTTACTCCTAGAATTAATAGAGCCCAAACTGAGTGCCCTTTTGGCTTCTCGCGTGGAGATCACTGCATCAAACTAAATGTTGATGGTGCTTTGTGATACTTGAATGAGACTGTAATTCGTATGTGATGTCATTCAAGACCACCCTTAGTTGTAGTGATTATAAGGTCATCTCTGATGTGTCAAACTTCACACACAGCAACACTGCTACTTCTACATATAAAACAACTTAAAGGGGTTGTCCACATTGGACAATCATTCTTGTTAGTAGGGTCCCCTGACAAAAAGCTGATCACAGGATGGCTCGAGTTTGGGACCCACAGCGATCAGCTGTTAATATTTTGGAGCATCTGGAATGAAGTGCCACCACAAAGAAAATAAGCTTTAGGCCTCATGCACACTTCCATCACCGTTTTCACGGCCGTTTCTCATGGATCCGTGTGTCTGTTATGGTTTCCGTGTGGTTTCCGTGTGTACTCCGTGTCCGTTCTGTGTTTCCGTTTCAAACGGACGTTGTGCTTCCGTTTTGCTTCCGTGTTTCTGTTAAAAAAACGGAAGGTATTGAACTTCATTTGAACTTGACACATGTCCCAGTCTGTGAACTTTGGCATGCCCTGCCATTGCTAGGGCAACGGATCAGTCAAAAACGGATGGCACACGGAAGCCTTCCGTGTGTCGTCCGTTTTTTTTCACTGACCCATTGACTTCTATGGGCCCCACGGTCACGGAATCACTGACAAAAGTAGGACATGCTCTACTTTTGACAGAAGAGAACAACGGATCAGTGCAAATAACGGAAGCGTGCATGGGCCCATTGAAATTAATGGGTCAGGGTGCTATCCGTGAAAAAAACGGATAGCACCCTGAAGGAAAAAACTGAAGTGGGCATGAGGCCTTATTACACAGTTCTCTTTGAAATCCTACTGAATGAGAGACCATCTTTGTATCCATTCT
This sequence comes from Rhinoderma darwinii, assembly GCF_050947455.1. NCBI lineage: Eukaryota > Metazoa > Chordata > Amphibia > Anura > Rhinodermatidae > Rhinoderma > Rhinoderma darwinii. The sequence goes on from NW_027462700.1 coordinate 52,897, forward strand.
CCACTGGCTAATAGATGAAGGTCCTGGACATGGTGATCCCCTCCCCATTTAGAAAGAATTTCCTGATAGGGTATATGTAAATGGGTTTTCTAAACCAGACACCCCCTTTGGGAGCTAATGTAGAACATGAAGGGCCTGTTCACATCACCGTTCATTTCCGTTCCGGGGTTCCGTCTGAGGTTTCCGTTGGGTGAACCCCGCAACGGAAAGTGAAAGTGAAAGCATAGCTTCCGTTTCAGTCACCATTGATCTCAATGGTGACGGAAACATCGCTAATGGTTTCCGTCCGTCACCATTCCGGCAGGTTTCTGGTTTTCCGACGGAATCAATAGCGGAGTCAACTGCGCTATTGATTCCATTAGAAAACCGGAAACCTGCCAGAATGGTGACGAACGGAAACCATTACTGATGTTTCCGTGACCATTGAGATCAATGGTGACTGAAACGAAAGCTGTGCTTTCACTTTCCGTTGCGGGGTTCATCCGACGAAAACCTCCGACGGGACCCCGTAATGGAAAGCGAACGGTGATGTGAACAGGCCCTAATTTTTAATTAAGGATGGAATACTTTTGGGATGCTACCCATACATCATCAACCCTGACAGCTGATTGGACAATCAGCTGGATTATTTCTCCATCATTTGTATACTACACACACGATAGGGATCACTTTGATCAAACTGACAGATTTTCTTCCTAACAGATGCCGATAACGTTTTTCATGACATGGACAGTGAAAGCCTCAATTATCTTGGTGGGTCTTTACTGACGTCCTCCGAAGCAAACAGCCTTCAAGCGCGAGCTGGACCCATTGATCGCCTGTATTCCATGCAGAACTCTTACTTTGCCTCCTGACCATCGCAGGTGACATGTAACTGTCATGGTCAGTTCACCTAGAATGATAATCATCCCATCTACAACCAAAATATCAGGACAAAAACTATCTCACCTATGAACTATTTATGAAATATGAGATCCAAATCATCCAGAAGGTTATAAAAGCCGGTTGTCCTCGTTATTATTTATATGTCATTTACATGTTTATCTATTTGTGCAATTTAAAAGAACACGTTCCCTCTTCTGACAGTTTTATATGGTTATTCTATGGTTATTCTAAGGTCCTTGTGTAAATCTGTAAGGCAGTGAATAAAAAAAATCTCATGTTGAATATGGCCGATTATTGGATTTAATAAATTAAAGGGTTTGCCAGTACTGTGGATGTTTGGACTTTTATTCATCCTAAGGCCTTATTCAGACAGCCGTGTTCAGTCTGTAATATATACGGACCATGTGTTGTCCATATTTCCCGGACTAACCACAGTTCAGGGAGCGGGACTCCTAGCATCATAGTTATCTCTGTTTCTCTGCGGGAATACTGTACTGTACTGTCATCATGTTTTCAGTATGGGACAGTATTCCCGTGGGCAGGTAGGGACTGCTAGCATCATAGATAACTATGATGCTAGGAGCCCGACTCCCTGAACTGTGGTCGATCCAGGAAATATGGCCGACACAACGTCCATATATCACGGACCGAACACAGCTGTCTGAATAAGGCCTAAGTGACTGTAAACAAAATAATCAGGGCGGTACCCCTGAAGTACCTGATTGCCATGGCAAGCGGCTCGCTCTGCTGACGTTGGGGCCCAGCGGTCTATTTAAAGAGGCTCTGTCACCTGTTTATAACTGCCCTATCTTCGATCTAATCTAATAGACGCTTTTATGTAGATAAGTAAGGTGTTATTTTTTTATAAAAACGTTTATTTTTGACAAAGTTCTGAGCATTTTAAGATTTATGCAAATTTGTTCTTAACGACCAAGTGGGCGCTTTTTTACTTTTCACCAAGTGGGCATTGTAAGAGAAGTGTATGACGCTGACCAATCAGCGTCATACACTTTACACTTCTCTTCATTCGTGGATTAAGCTGAACATGAATGAAGAGAAGTGTATGACGCTGATGACCGAGAAAACGATGTTTAATTCTCCCGGCGCTGAGATCACAATGCCACTAAGGCAGGCACTTGATGTGCACGTGCTCCTGCACTCCACACTGCCAGCGCCGCCACTAGGCTTTGAGTGACGGCTCTAGCGGTATTCAGATTGGCCGCTAAAGCCATTACACAGAGCGGAGAGTGGCATTTGCTCCCGCCGTGCTAGGGGGAATCAAAGGTCGGTTTCTCATTCATGCAACTTGCATTACCGAGATATTAGATATGTTCACAATGCCCATCTCCTCCCCTATATCGGTCTTCAAAACTTATAACTGCTGAAAGATTCACTTTAAGGGGGAAGAATGGGGAGATTCCATACCTCAGTTTAATCAGCGCCAAACGGCCAAGGATCCAATTTGTCCAGTAAGAATTATAACAGGTTTTATGCCAACCTATGATGGGGACCTTTTCTAGTTTTTGCAAGGACTATACAGTCCTCATATGGACTGTTAATATAGAGGCATGGATACAATTTATGTAGATCATGCACTGATTTATTTTACTTATATACGATAGTACATCATTAAAGCTTATGCTATTTCAGAGATTATCAGAGAGAAGCATGATCAATGAGCACAGAAAATGCAGGAAAAATCTACAACTAAATTGAAGGAAATCCTGTCATTTGAGGGCAAAACTTTGGGAAAAGGGCTAAAGAGGTCATGACAAAAACAGCAAAGGTAGAATTTCTGTGCTTGCTGATCTAGGCTCTAATGTGTTAAAGGTGTTAGCCAGGATTTGAAGTAGTACAAGGCAAGTAGTACAAGGCAATGGCGCATCTGAGAAAGTTGTATTAGCCAGGGGTATGTCAATCAAACATGGAAAGGTGGGTTTGGAGGCAGGACTATGTGACTCTTCAGGAAAGCAAAAGATCCAGATGCAAACAAATTTAAGTTTTATTGCAACAAAAGATGGTAAAGTTGAGGTAGAAAGCGACTTGGTAAAGACGTTTCGGCCGAACCTCGGCCTTTGTCACGGTCGCTGTAAGACGATATCACTGGTATGGGATGTCCACCGGATATTCCTTGTGTGCTGGGGTTATATATTTCCAATATTGTGGGATTCTCGTCCCTACCTTACTAGCACCACGCCAATAGATTGAGGAGTGCATCCCAATATCTATTTTTGACTCTTCAGGAAAGCGGCACCGCCCCATGACCCTCTAATGAGTAATTAGCATATAGTGTGCGCCATTTTAAAAGTTGATTTTATATATTTTACTGCATCTGAAAAAAACATACATTTGGAAATATTGTCAGGTCATGTATTACCGCATCGTGGCGGTTCAAGCGGTTAAAACTACCAGACAGGTTCCCATTAAATGTACAACGAATTGGAAACAACTCCATCTGCCCTGCAATTTTGTTATTATAAATATATCCTATATAATAACAGCATCAGAACCAAGCTCTGACATATACGGCTCCAGAACCAAGCTCAGTACATAAATACAATACAAATACAGCTCAATTTAGTGCAACTTTTGCCATATAGGTTTGTACAGCTTGAAACTACAACTCCCAGCATGACCCGAACAATTGTAAGGATACGCTGGGAGATGCTGTTTCACCCAAAAAAATCATATCATAATCAAACCACCCATCATCTCGCTGCAGATCATACAGGGACTACAGTACTGATTGGAGGCAGAATAAACATTAGGTGACTCACCGGTGACATCTCAGATGTTAATTATTTTTCTCTTTTCTTCTCCATCCGACCTAGAACCTCTATGATGACTTCTCCCAGCCA
>NW_027462701.1:0-25935 GCF_050947455.1 Rhinoderma darwinii
GTTTCCCACTGTTTCTGAGGCTAATTCTTGAACCGTAAGTCATAGACGCTCGATCTTGGCGGCATTCGTCTCAGCGCCTGGCAATTAGTATAGAAGCACTGTCTTTGACTTCTCTGGATGTTTCCCAGGCGAGCTATTGACAAGTAAATCCTAGACGCTCGATCTTGGTTACTTTCGCGGCTAGCAGCAAAGTTCAGAACCATGTTTCTGTGAATAACTCTTGAACCGTAAGTCACAGACGCTCGCTCTTGGCTGCATTCGTTTCAGCTCGTGGCAGCCAGTCTAAAAAACACTATCTTGGACTTCTCTGGATGTTTCCCAGGCGAGCTATTGGCAGCATGTTTAGAACCACTGTTTCTGAGGCTAATTCTTGAACCGTAAGTCATAGACGCTCGATCTTGGCGGCATTCGTCTCAGCGCCTGGCAATTAGTATAGAAGCACTGTTTCCCACTGTTTCTGAGGCTAATTCTTGAACCGTAAGTCTTAGACGCTTGATCTTGGCGGCATTCGTCTCAGCGCCTGGCAATTAGTATAGAAGCACTGTCTTTGACTTCTCTGGATGTTTCCCAGGCGAGCTATTGACAAGTAAATCCTAGACGCTCGATCTTGGTTACTTTCGCTTTCGCGGCTGGCAGCAAAGTTCAGAACCATGTTTCTGTGAATAACTCTTGAACCGTAAGTGACAGACGCTCGCTCTTGGCTGCATTCGTTTCAGCTCGTGGCAGCCAGTCTAAAAAACACTATCTTGGACTTCTCTGAATGTTTCCCAGGCGAGCTATTGGCAGCATGTTTAGAACCACTGTTTCTGAGGCTAATTCTTGAACCGTAAGTCATAGACGCTCGATCTTGGCGGCATTCGTCTCAGCGCCTGGCAATTAGTATAGAAGCACTGTTTCCCACTGTTTCTGAGGCTAATTCTTGAACCGTAAGTCTTAGACGCTTGATCTTGGCGGCATTCGTCTCAGCGCCTGGCAATTAGTATAGAAGCACTGTCTTTGACTTATCTCAAAGTTTCCCAGGCGAGCTATTCACAAGTAAATCCTAGACGCTCGATCTTGGTTACTTTCGCTTTCGCGGCTGGCAGCAAAGTTCAGAACCATGTTTCTGTGAATAACTCTTGAACCGTAAGTCACAGACGCTCGCTCTTGGCTGCATTCGTTTCAGCTCGTGGCAGCCAGTCTAAAAAACACTATCTTGGACTTCTCTGGATGTTTCCCAGGCGAGCTATTGGCAGCATGTTCAGAACCACTGTTTCTGAGGCTAATTCTTGAACCGTAAGTCATAGACGCTCGATCTTGGCGGCATTCGTCTCAGCGCCTGGCAATTAGTATAGAAGCACTGTTTCCCACTGTTTCTGAGGCTAATTCTTGAACCGTAAGTCTTAGACGCTTGATCTTGGCGGCATTCGTCTCACCGCCTGGCAATTAGTATAGAAGCACTGTCTTTGACTTATCTCAAAGTTTCCCAGGCGAGCTATTCACAAGTAAATCCTAGACGCTCAAACTTGGTTACTTTCGCTTTCGCGGCTGGCAGCAAGGTTCAGAACCATGTTTCTGTTAATAACTCTTGAACCGTAAGTCACAGACGCTCGCTCTTGGCTGCATTCGTTTCAGCTCGTGGCAGCCAGTCTAAAAAAACACTATCTTGGACTTCTCTGGATGTTTCCCAGGCGAGCTATTGGCAGCATGTACAGAACCACTGTTTCTGAGGCTAATTCTTGAACCGTAAGTCTTAGACGCTTGATCTTGGCGGCATTCGTCTCAGCGCCTGGCAATTAGTATAGAAGCACTGTTTCCCACTGTTTCTGAGGCTAATTCTTGAACCGTAAGTCATAGACGCTCGATCTTGGCGGCATTCGTCTCAGCGCCTGGCAATTAGTATAGAAGCACTGTCTTTGACTTCTCTGGATGTTTCCCAGGCGAGCTATTGACAAGTAAATCCTAGACGCTCGATCTTGGTTACTTTCGCTTTCGCGGCTGGCAGCAAAGTTCAGAACCATGTTTCTGTGAATAACTCTTGAACCGTAAGTCACAGACGCTCGCTCTTGGCTGCATTCGTTTCAGCTCGTGGCAGCCAGTCTAAAAAAACACTATCTTGGACTTCTCTGGATGTTTCCCAGGCGAGCTATTGGTAGCCGGTTCAAAACCACTGTTTCTGAGGCTAATTCTTGAACCGTAAGTCATAGACGCTCGATCTTGGCGGCATTCGTCTCAGCGCCTGGCAATTAGTATAGAAGCACTGTTTCCCACTGTTTCTGAGGCTAATTCTTGAACCGTAAGTCTTAGACGCTTGATCTTGGCGGCATTCGTCTCAGCGCCTGGCAATTAGTATAGAAGCACTGTCTTTGACTTATCTCAAAGTTTCCCAGGCGAGCTATTCACAAGTAAATCCTAGACGCTCGATCTTGGTTACTTTCGCTTTCGCGGCTGGCAGCAAAGTTCAGAACCATGTTTCTGTGAATATCTCTTGAACCGTAAGTCACAGACGCTCGCTCTTGGCTGCATTCGTTTCAGCTCGTGGCAGCCAGTCTAAAAAAAACACTATCTTGGACTTCTCTGGATGTTTCCCAGGCGAGCTATTGGTAGCCGGTTCAAAACTACTGTTTCTGAGGCTAATTCTTGAACCGTAAGTCATAGACGCTCGATCTTGGCGGCATTCGTCTCAGCGCCTGGCAATTAGTATAGAAGCACTGTTTCCCACTGTTTCTGAGGCTAATTCTTGAACCGTAAGTCTTAGACGCTTGATCTTGGCGGCATTCGTCTCAGCGCCTGGCAATTAGTATAGAAGCACTGTCTTTGACTTATCTCAAAGTTTCCCAGGCGAGCTATTCACAAGTAAATCCTAGACGCTCGATCTTGGTTACTTTCGCTTTCGCGGCTGGCAGCAAAGTTCAGAACCATGTTTATGTGAATAACTTTTGAACCGTAAGTCACAGACGCTCGCTCTTGGCTGCATTCGTTTCAGCTCGTGGCAGCCAGTCTAAAAAAAACACTATCTTGGACTTCTCTGGATGTTTCCCAGGCAAGCTATTGGCAGCATGTTCAGAACCACTGTTTCTGAGGCTAATTCTTGAACCGTAAGTCATAGACGCTCGATCTTGGCGGCATTCGTCTCAGCGCCTGGCAATTAGTATAGAAGCACTGTTTCCCACTGTTTCTGAGGCTAATTCTTGAACCGTAAGTCTTAGACGCTTGATCTTGGCGGCATTCGTCTCAGCGCCTGGCAATTAGTATAGAAGCACTGTCTTTGACTTATCTCAAAGTTTCCCAGGCGAGCTATTCACAAGTAAATCCTAGACGCTCGATCTTGGTTACTTTCGCTTTCGCGGCTAGCAGCAAAGTTCAGAACCATGTTTCTGTGAATAACTCTTGAACCGTAAGTCACAGACGCTCGCTCTTGGCTGCATTCGTTTCAGCTCGTGGCAGCCAGTCTAAAAAAACACTATCTTGGACTTCTCTGGATGTTTCCCAGGCGAGCTATTGGCAGCCGGTTCAAAACCACTGTTTCTGAGGCTAATTCTTGAACCGTAAGTCATAGACGCTCGATCTTGGCGGCATTCGTCTCAGCGCCTGGCAATTAGTATAGAAGCACTGTTTCCCACTGTTTCTGAGGCTAATTCTTGAACCGTAAGTCTTAGACGCTTGATCTTGGCGGCATTCGTCTCAGCGCCTGGCAATTAGTATAGCTGCACTGTCTTTGACTTCTCTGGATGTTTTCCAGGCGAGCTATTCACAAGTAAATCCTAGACGCTCGATCTTGGTTGCTTTCGCTTTCAGGCTGGCAGCAAAGTTCAGAACCATGTTTATGTGAATAACTTTTGAACCGTAAGTCACAGACGCTCGCTCTTGGCTGCATTCGTTTCAGCTCGTGGCAGCCAGTCTAAAAAAACACTACCTTGGACTTCTCTGGATGTTTCCCAGGCGAGCTATTGGCAGCATGTTCAGAACCACTGTTTCTGAGGCTAATTCTTGAACCGTAAGTCATAGACGCTCGATCTTGGCGGCATTCGTCTCAGCGCCTGGCAATTAGTATAGAAGCACTGTTTCCCACTGTTTCTGAGGCTAATTCTTGAACCGTAAGTCTTAGACGCTTGATCTTGGCGGCATTCGTCTCAGCGCCTGGCAATTAGTATAGAAGCACTGTCTTTGACTTATCTCAAAGTTTCCCAGGCGAGCTATTCACAAGTAAATCCTAGACGCTCGATCTTGGTTACTTTCGCTTTCGCGGCTGGCAGCAAAGTTCAGAACCATGTTTCTGTTAATAACTCTTGAACCGTAAGTCACAGACGCTCGCTCTTGGCTGCATTCGTTTCAGCTCGTGGCAGCCAGTCTAAAAAAACACTATCTTGGACTTCTCTGGATGTTTCCCAGGCGAGCTATTGGCAGCATGTACAGAACCACTGTTTCTGAGGCTAATTCTTGAACCGTAAGTCTTAGACGCTTGATCTTGGCGGCATTCGTCTCAGCGCCTGGCAATTAGTATAGAAGCACTGTTTCCCACTGTTTCTGAGGCTAATTCTTGAACCGTAAGTCATAGACGCTCGATCTTGGCGGCATTCGTCTCAGCGCCTGGCAATTAGTATAGAAGCACTGTCTTTGACTTCTCTGGATGTTTCCCAGGCGAGCTATTGACAAGTAAATCCTAGACGCTCGATCTTGGTTACTTTCGCTTTCGCGGCTGGCAGCAAAGTTCAGAACCATGTTTCTGTGAATAACTCTTGAACCGTAAGTCACAGACGCTCGCTCTTGGCTGCATTCGTTTCAGCTCGTGGCAGCCAGTCTAAAAAAACACTATCTTGGACTTCTCTGGATGTTTCCCAGGCGAGCTATTGGTAGCCGGTTCAAAACCACTGTTTCTGAGGCTAATTCTTGAACCGTAAGTCATAGACGCTCGATCTTGGCGGCATTCGTCTCAGCGCCTGGCAATTAGTATAAGAAGCACTGTTTCCCACTGTTTCTGAGGCTAATTCTTGAACCGTAAGTCTTAGACGCTTGATCTTGGCGGCATTCGTCTCAGCGCCTGGCAATTAGTATAGAAGCACTGTCTTTGACTTATCTCAAAGTTTCCCAGGCGAGCTATTCACAAGTAAATCCTAGACGCTCGATCTTGGTTACTTTCGCTTTCGCGGCTGGCAGCAAAGTTCAGAACCATGTTTCTGTGAATAACTCTTGAACCGTAAGTCACAGACGCTCGCTCTTGGCTGCATGCGTTTCATCTCGTGGCAGCCAGTCTAAAAAAACACTATCTTGGACTTCTCTGGATGTTTCCCAGGCGAGCTATTGGCAGCCGGTTCAAAACCACTGTTTCTGAGGCTAATTCTTGAACCGTAAGTCATAGACGCTCGATCTTGGCGGCATTCGTCTCAGCGCCTGGCAATTAGTATAGAAGCACTGTTTCCCACTGTTTCTGAGGCTAATTCTTGAACCGTAAGTCTTAGACGCTTGATCTTGGCGGCATTCGTCTCAGCGCCTGGCAATTAGTATGGAAGCACTGTCTTTGACTTATCTCAAAGTTTCCCAGGCGAGCTATTCACAAGTAAATCCTAGACGCTCAAACTTGGTTACTTTCGCTTTCGCGGCTGGCAGCAAAGTTCAGAACCATGTTTCTGTTAATAACTCTTGAACCGTAAGTCACAGACGCTCGCTCTTGGCTGCATTCGTTTCAGCTCGTGGCAGCCAGTCTAAAAAAACACTATCTTGGACTTCTCTGGATGTTTCCCAGGCGAGCTATTGGCAGCATGTACAGAACCACTGTTTCTGAGGCTAATTCTTGAACCGTAAGTCTTAGACGCTTGATCTTGGCGGCATTCGTCTCAGCGCCTGGCAATTAGTATAGAAGCACTGTTTCCCACTGTTTCTGAGGCTAATTCTTGAACCGTAAGTCATAGACGCTCGATCTTGGCGGCATTCGTCTCAGCGCCTGGCAATTAGTATAGAAGCACTGTCTTTGACTTCTCTGGATGTTTCCCAGGCGAGCTATTGACAAGTAAATCCTAGACGCTCGATCTTGGTTACTTTCGCTTTCGCGGCTGGCAGCAAAGTTCAGAACCATGTTTCTGTGAATAACTCTTGAACCGTAAGTCACAGACGCTCGCTCTTGGCTGCATTCGTTTCAGCTCGTGGCAGCCAGTCTAAAAAAAACACTATCTTGGACTTCTCTGGATGTTTCCCAGGCGAGCTATTGGTAGCCGGTTCAAAACCACTGTTTCTGAGGCTAATTCTTGAACCGTAAGTCATAGACGCTCGATCTTGGCGGCATTCGTCTCAGCGCCTGGCAATTAGTATAGAAGCACTGTTTCCCACTGTTTCTGAGGCTAATTCTTGAACCGTAAGTCTTAGACGCTTGATCTTGGCGGCATTCGTCTCAGCGCCTGGCAATTAGTATAGAAGCACTGTCTTTGACTTATCTCAAAGTTTCCCAGGCGAGCTATTCACAAGTAAATCCTAGACGCTCGATCTTGGTTACTTTCGCTTTCGCGGCTGGCAGCAAAGTTCAGAACCATGTTTCTGTGAATATCTCTTGAACCGTAAGTCACAGACGCTCGCTCTTGGCTGCATTCGTTTTAGCTCGTGGCAGCCAGTCTAAAAAAAACACTATCTTGGACTTCTCTGGATGTTTCCCAGGCGAGCTATTGGTAGCCGGTTCAAAACTACTGTTTCTGAGGCTAATTCTTGAACCGTAAGTCATAGACGCTCGATCTTGGCGGCATTCGTCTCAGCGCCTGGCAATTAGTATAGAAGCACTGTTTCCCACTGTTTCTGAGGCTAATTCTTGAACCGTAAGTCTTAGACGCTTGATCTTGGCGGCATTCGTCTCAGCGCCTGGCAATTAGTATAGAAGCACTGTCTTTGACTTATCTCAAAGTTTCCCAGGCGAGCTATTCACAAGTAAATCCTAGACGCTCGATCTTGGTTACTTTCGCTTTCGCGGCTGGCAGCAAAGTTCAGAACCATGTTTCTGTGAATAACTCTTGAACCGTAAGTCACAGACGCTCGCTCTTGGCTGCATTCGTTTCAGCTCGTGGCAGCCAGTCTAAAAAACACTATCTTGGACTTCTCTGGATGTTTCCCAGGCGAGCTATTGGCAGCATGTTCAGAACCACTGTTTCTGAGGCTAATTCTTGAACCGTAAGTCATAGACGCTCGATCTTGGCGGCATTCGTCTCAGCGCCTGGCAATTAGTATAGAAGCACTGTTTCCCACTGTTTCTGAGTATAATTCTTGAACCGTAAGTCTTAGACGCTTGATCTTGGCGGCATTCGTCTCAGCGCCTGGCAATTAGTATAGCTGCACTGTCTTTGACTTCTCTGGATGTTTTCCAGGCGAGCTATTCACAAGTAAATCCTAGACGCTCGATCTTGGTTGCTTTCGCTTTCGCGGCTGGCAGCAAAGTTCAGAACCATGTTTATGTGAATAACTTTTGAACCGTAAGTCACAGACGCTCGCTCTTGGCTGCATTCGTTTCAGCTCGTGGCAGCCAGTCTAAAAAAAACACTATCTTGGACTGCTCTGGATGTTTCCCAGGCGAGCTATTGGCAGCCGGTTCAAAACCACTGTTTCTGAGGCTAATTCTTGAACCGTAAGTCATAGACGCTCGATCTTGGCGGCATTCGTCTCAGCGCCTGGCAATTAGTATAGAAGCACTGTTTCCCACTGTTTCTGAGGCTAATTCTTGAACCGTAAGTCTTAGACGCTTGATCTTGGCGGCATTCGTCTCAGCGCCTGGCAATTAGTATAGAAGCACTGTCTTTGACTTATCTCAAAGTTTCCCAGGCGAGCTATTCACAAGTAAATCCTAGACGCTCGATCTTGGTTACTTTCGCGGCTAGCAGCAAAGTTCAGAACCATGTTTCTGTGAATAACTCTTGAACCGTAAGTCACAGACGCTCGCTCTTGGCTGCATTCGTTTCAGCTCGTGGCAGCCAGTCTAAAAAAACACTATCTTGGACTTCTCTGGATGTTTCCCAGGCGAGCTATTGGCAGCCGGTTCAAAACCACTGTTTCTGAGGCTAATTCTTGAACCGTAAGTCATAGACGCTCGATCTTGGCGGCATTCGTCTCAGCGCCTGGCAATTAGTATAGAAGCACTGTTTCCCACTGTTTCTGAGGCTAATTCTTGAACCGTAAGTCTTAGACGCTTGATCTTGGCGGCATTCGTCTCAGCGCCTGGCAATTAGTATAGAAGCACTGTCTTTGACTTATCTGAAAGTTTCCCAGGCGAGCTATTCACAAGTAAATCCTAGACGCTCGATCTTGGTTACTTTCGCTTTCGCGGCTGGCAGCAAAGTTCAGAACCATGTTTCTGTGAATAACTCTTGAACCGTAAGTCACAGACGCTCGCTCTTGGCTGCATGCGTTTCATCTCGTGGCAGCCAGTCTAAAAAAACACTATCTTGGACTTCTCTGGATGTTTCCCAGGCGAGCTATTGGCAGCATGTTCAGAACCACTGTTTCTGAGGCTAATTCTTGAACCGTAACTCATAGACGCTCGATCTTGGCGGCATTCGTCTCAGCGCCTGGCAATTAGTATGGAAGCACTGTTTCCCACTGTTTCTGAGGCTAATTCTTGAACCGTAAGTCATAGACGCTAGATCTTGGCGGCATTCGTCTCAGCGCCTGGCAATTAGTATAGAAGCACTGTCTTTGACTTATCTCAAAGTTTCCCAGGCGAGCTATTCACAAGTAAATCCTAGACGCTCGATCTTGGTTACTTTCGCTTTCGCGGCTGGCAGCAAAGTTCAGAACCATGTTTCTGTGAATAACTCTTGAACCGTAAGTCACAGACGCTCGCTCTTGGCTGCATTCGTTTCAGCTCGTGGCAGCCAGTCTAAAAAACACTATCTTGGACTTCTCTGGATGTTTCCCAGGCGAGCTATTGGCAGCATGTTCAGAACCACTGTTTCTGAGGCTAATTCTTGAACCGTAAGTCATAGACGCTCGATCTTGGCGGCATTCGTCTCAGCGCCTGGCAATTAGTATAGAAGCACTGTTTCCCACTGTTTCTGAGGCTAATTCTTGAACCGTAAGTCTTAGACGCTTGATCTTGGCGGCATTCGTCTCACCGCCTGGCAATTAGTATAGAAGCACTGTCTTTGACTTATCTCAAAGTTTCCCAGGCGAGCTATTCACAAGTAAATCCTAGACGCTCAGACTTGGTTACTTTCGCTTTCGCGGCTGGCAGCAAAGTTCAGAACCATGTTTCTGTTAATAACTCTTGAACCGTAAGTCACAGACGCTCGCTCTTGGCTGCATTCGTTTCAGCTCGTGGCAGCCAGTCTAAAAAAACACTATCTTGGACTTCTCTGGATGTTTCCCAGGCGAGCTATTGGCAGCATGTACAGAACCACTGTTTCTGAGGCTAATTCTTGAACCGTAAGTCTTAGACGCTTGATCTTGGCGGCATTCGTCTCAGCGCCTGGCAATTAGTATAGAAGCACTGTTTCCCACTGTTTCTGAGGCTAATTCTTGAACCGTAAGTCATAGACGCTCGATCTTGGCGGCATTCGTCTCAGCGCCTGGCAATTAGTATAGAAGCACTGTCTTTGACTTCTCTGGATGTTTCCCAGGCGAGCTATTGACAAGTAAATCCTAGACGCTCGATCTTGGTTACTTTCGCTTTCGCGGCTGGCAGCAAAGTTCAGAACCATGTTTCTGTGAATAACTCTTGAACCGTAAGTCACAGACGCTCGCTCTTGGCTGCATTCGTTTCAGCTCGTGGCAGCCAGTCTAAAAAAACACTATCTTGGACTTCTCTGGATGTTTCCCAGGCGAGCTATTGGTAGCCGGTTCAAAACCACTGTTTCTGAGGCTAATTCTTGAACCGTAAGTCTTAGACGCTTGATCTTGGCGGCATTCGTCTCAGCGCCTGACAATTAGTATAGAAGCACTGTCTTTGACTTATCTCAAAGTTTCCCAGGCGAGCTATTCACAAGTAAATCCTAGACGCTCGATCTTGGTTACTTTCGCTTTCGCGGCTGGCAGCAAAGTTCAGAACCATGTTTCTGTGAATAACTCTTGAACCGTAAGTCACAGACGCTCGCTCTTGGCTGCATTCGTTTCAGCTCGTGGCAGCCAGTCTAAAAAACACTATCTTGGACTTCTCTGGATGTTTCCCAGGCGAGCTATTGGCAGCATGTTCAGAACCACTGTTTCTGAGGCTAATTCTTGAACCGTAAGTCATAGACGCTCGATCTTGGCGGCATTCGTCTCAGCGCCTGGCAATTAGTATAGAAGCACTGTTTCCCACTGTTTCTGAGGCTAATTCTTGAACCGTAAGTCTTAGACGCTTGATCTTGGCGGCATTCGTCTCACCGCCTGGCAATTAGTATAGAAGCACTGTCTTTGACTTATCTCAAAGTTTCCCAGGCGAGCTATTCACAAGTAAATCCTAGACGCTCAAACTTGGTTACTTTCGCTTTCGCGGCTGGCAGCAAAGTTCAGAACCATGTTTCTGTTAATAACTCTTGAACCGTAAGTCACAGACGCTCGCTCTTGGCTGCATTCGTTTCAGCTCGTGGCAGCCAGTCTAAAAAAACACTATCTTGGACTTCTCTGGATGTTTCCCAGGCGAGCTATTGGCAGCATGTACAGAACCACTGTTTCTGAGGCTAATTCTTGAACCGTAAGTCTTAGACGCTTGATCTTGGCGGCATTCGTCTCAGCGCCTGGCAATTAGTATAGAAGCACTGTTTCCCACTGTTTCTGAGGCTAATTCTTGAACCGTAAGTCATAGACGCTCGATCTTGGCGGCATTCGTCTCAGCGCCTGGCAATTAGTATAGAAGCACTGTCTTTGACTTCTCTGGATGTTTCCCAGGCGAGCTATTGACAAGTAAATCCTAGACGCTCGATCTTGGTTACTTTCGCTTTCGCGGCTGGCAGCAAAGTTCAGAACCATGTTTCTGTTAATAACTCTTGAACCGTAAGTCACAGACGCTCGCTCTTGGCTGCATTCGTTTCAGCTCGTGGCAGCCAGTCTAAAAAAACACTATCTTGGACTTCTCTGGATGTTTCCCAGGCGAGCTATTGGTAGCCGGTTCAAAACAACTGTTTCTGAGGCTAATTCTTGAACCGTAAGTCTTAGACGCTTGATCTTGGCGGCATTCGTCTCAGCGCCTGGCAATTAGTATAGAAGCACTGTCTTTGACTTATCTCAAAGTTTCCCAGGCGAGCTATTCACAAGTAAATCCTAGACGCTCGATCTTGGTTACTTTCGCTTTCGCGGCTGGCAGCAAAGTTCAGAACCATGTTTCTGTGAATATCTCTTGAACCGTAAGTCACAGACGCTCGCTCTTGGCTGCATTCGTTTCAGCTCGTGGCAGCCAGTCTAAAAAAAAAACAAAAAACACTATCTTGGACTTCTCTGGATGTTTCCCAGGCGAGCTATTAATAGCCGGTTCAAAACCACTGTTTCTGAGGCTAATTCTTGAACCGTAAGTCTTAGACGCTCGATCTTGGCGGCATTCGTCTCAGCGCCTGGCAATTAGTATAGAAGCACTGTTTCCCACTGTTTCTGAGGCTAATTCTTGAACCGTAAGTCTTAGACGCTTGATCTTGGCGGCATTCGTCTCAGCGCCTGGCAATTAGTATAGAAGCACTGTCTTTGACTTATCTCAAAGTTTCCCAGGCGAGCTATTCACAAGTAAATCCTAGACGCTCGATCTTGGTTACTTTCGCTTTCGCGGCTGGCAGCAAAGTTCAGAACCATGTTTCTGTGAATAACTCTTGAACCGTAAGTCACAGACGCTCGCTCTTGGCTGCATTCGTTTCAGCTCGTGGCAGCCAGTCTAAAAAAAACACTATCTTGGACTTCTCTGGATGTTTCCCAGGCGAGCTATTGGCAGCATGTTCAGAACCACTATTTCTGAGGCTAATTCTTGAACCGTAAGTCTTAGACGCTTGATCTTGGCGGCATTCGTCTCAGCGCCTGGCAATTAGTATAGAAGCACTGTCTTTGACTTATCTCAAAGTTTCCCAGGCGAGCTACTCACAAGCAAATCCTAGACGCTCGATCTTGGTTACTTTCGCTTTCGCGGCTGGCAGCAAAGTTCAGAACCATGTTTCTGTGAATAACTCTTGAACCGTAAGTCACAGACGCTCGCTCTTGGCTGCATTCGTTTCAGCTCGTGGCAGCCAGTCTAAAAAAACACTATCTTGGACTTCTCTGGATGTTTCCCAGGCGAGCTATTGGTAGCCGGTTCAAAACTACTGTTTCTGAGGCTAATTCTTGAACCGTAAGTCATAGACGCTCGATCTTGGCGGCATTCGTCTCAGCGCCTGGCAATTAGTATAGAAGCACTGTTTCCCACTGTTTCTGAGGCTAATTCTTGAACCGTAAGTCTTAGACGCTTGATCTTGGCGGCATTCGTCTCAGCGCCTGGCAATTAGTATAGCTGCACTGTCTTTGACTTCTCTGGATGTTTTCCAGGCGAGCTATTCACAAGTAAATCCTAGACGCTCGATCTTGGTTGCTTTCGCTTTCGCGGCTGGCAGCAAAGTTCAGAACCATGTTTATGTGAATAACTTTTGAACCGTAAGTCACAGACGCTCGCTCTTGGCTGCATTCGTTTCAGCTCGTGGCAGCCAGTCTAAAAAAAACACTATCTTGGACTTCTCTGGATGTTTCCCAGGCGAGCTATTGGCAGCATGTTCAGAACCACTGTTTCTGAGGCTAATTCTTGAACCGTAAGTCATAGACGCTCGATCTTGGCGGCATTCGTCTCAGCGCCTGGCAATTAGTATAGAAGCACTGTTTCCCACTGTTTCTGAGGCTAATTCTTGAACCGTAAGTCTTAGACGCTTGATCTTGGCGGCATTCGTCTCAGCGCCTGGCAATTAGTATAGAAGCACTGTCTTTGACTTCTCTGGATGTTTCCCAGGCGAGCTATTCACAAGTAAATCCTAGACGCTCGATCTTGGTTACTTTCGCTTTCGCGGCTGGCAGCAAAGTTCAGAACCATGTTTCTGTGAATAACTCTTGAACCGTAAGTCACAGACGCTCGCTCTTGGTTGCATTCGTTTCAGCTCGTGGCAGCCAGTCTAAAAAAACACTATATTGGACTTCTCTGGATGTTTCCCAGGCGAGCTATAAGCAGCATGTTCAGAACTACTGATCCTGAGGCTAATTCTTGAACCGTAAGTCATAGACGCTCGATCTTGGAGGCATTCGTCTCAGCGCCTGGCAATTAGTATAGAAGCACTGTCTTTGACTTCTCTGGATGTTTCCCAGGCGAGCTATTCACAAGTAAATCCTAGACGCTCGATCTTGGTTACTTTCGCTTTCGCGGCTGGCAGCAAAGTTCAGAACCATGTTTCTGTGAATAACTCTTGAACCGTAAGTCACAGACGCTCGCTCTTGGCTGCATTCGTTTCAGCTCGTGGCAGCCAGTCTAAAAAAACACTATCTTGGACTTCTCTGGATGTTTCCCAGGCGAGCTATTGGCAGCATGTTCAGAACCACTGTTTCTGAGGCTAATTCTTGAACCGTAAGTCATAGACGCTCGATCTTGGCGGCATTCGTCTCAGCGCCTGGCAATTAGTATAGAAGCACTGTTTCCCACTGTTTCTGAGGCTAATTCTTGAACCGTAAGTCTTAGACGCTTGATCTTGGCGGCATTCGTCTCAGCGCCTGGCAATTAATATAGAAGCACTGTCTTTGACTTCTCTGGATGTTTCCCAGGCGAGCTATTCACAAGTAAATCCTAGACGCTCGATCTTGGTTACTTTCGCTTTCGCGGCTGGCAGCAAAGTTCAGAACCATGTTTCTGTGAATAACTTTTGAACCGTAAGTCACAGACGCTCGCTCTTGGCTGCATTCGTTTCAGCTCGTGGCAGCCAGTCTAAAAAAAAACACTATCTTGGACTTCTCTGGATGTTTCCCAGGCGAGCTATTGGCAGCATGTTCAGAACCACTGTTTCTGAGGCTAATTCTTGAACCGTAAGTCATAGACGCTCGATCTTGGCGGCATTCGTCTCAGCGCCTGGCAATTAGTATAGAAGCACTGTTTCCCACTGTTTCTGAGGCTAATTCTTGAACCGTAAGTCTTAGACGCTTGATCTTGGCGGCATTCGTCTCAGCGCCTGGCAATTAATATAGAAGCACTGTCTTTGACTTCTCTGGATGTTTCCCAGGCGAGCTATTCACAAGTAAATCCTAGACGCTCGATCTTGGTTACTTTCGCTTTCGCGGCTGGCAGCAAAGTTCAGAACCATGTTTCTGTGAATAACTCTTGAACCGTAAGTCACAGACGCTCGCTCTTGGTTGCATTCGTTTCAGCTCGTGGCAGCCAGTCTAAAAAAACACTATATTGGACTTCTCTGGATGTTTCCCAGGCGAGCTATAAGCAGCATGTTCAGA
The DNA here is from genome assembly GCF_050947455.1 of Rhinoderma darwinii. Lineage (NCBI taxonomy): Eukaryota > Metazoa > Chordata > Amphibia > Anura > Rhinodermatidae > Rhinoderma > Rhinoderma darwinii. Next base: position 14,356 of record NW_027462701.1, read on the forward strand.
ACTACTGATCCTGAGGCTAATTCTTGAACCGTAAGTCATAGACGCTCGATCTTGGAGGCATTCGTCTCAGCGCCTGGCAATTAGTATAGAAGCACTGTCTTTGACTTCTCTGGATGTTTCCCAGGCGAGCTATTCACAAGTAAATCCTAGACGCTCGATCTTGGTTACTTTCGCTTTCGCGGCTGGCAGCAAAGTTCAGAACCATGTTTCTGTGAATAACTCTTGAACCGTAAGTCACAGACGCTCGCTCTTGGCTGCATTCGTTTCAGCTCGTGGCAGCCAGTCTAAAAAAACACTATCTTGGACTTCTCTGGATGTTTCCCAGGCGAGCTATTGGCAGCATGTTCAGAACCACTGTTTCTGAGGCTAATTCTTGAACCGTAAGTCATAGACGCTCGATCTTGGCGGCATTCGTCTCAGCGCCTGGCAATTAGTATAGAAGCACTGTTTCCCACTGTTTCTGAGGCTAATTCTTGAACCGTAAGTCATAGACGCTCGATCTTGGCGGCATTCGTCTCAGCGCCTGGCAATTAGTAAAGAAGCACTGTCTTTGACTTCTCTGGATGTTTCCCAGGCGAGCTATTCACAAGTAAATCCTAGACGCTCGATCTTGGTTACTTTCGCTTTCGCGGCTGGCAGCAAAGTTCAGAACCATGTTTCTGTGAATAACTCTTGAACCGTAAGTCACAGACGCTCGCTCTTGGCTGCATTCGTTTCAGCTCGTGGCAGTCAGTCTAAAAAACACTATCTTGGACTTCTCTGGATGTTCCCAGGCGAGCTATTGGCAGCATGTTCAGAACCACTGTTTCTGAGGCTAATTCTTGAACCGTAAGTCTTAGACGCTCGATCTTGGCGGCATTCGTCTCAGCGCCTGGCAATTAGTATAGAAGCACTGTTTCCCACTGTTTCTGAGGCTATTTCTTGAACCGTAAGTCATAGACGCTCGATCTTGGCGGCATTCGTCTCAGCGCCTGGCAATTAGTATAGAAGCACTGTCTTTGACTTCTCTGGATGTTTCCCAGGCGAGCTATTGGCAGTATGTTCAGAACCACTGTTTCTGAGGCTAATTCTTGAACCGTAAGTCATAGACGCTCGATCTTGGCTGCATTCGTCTCAGCGCCTGGCAATTAGTATAGAAGCACTGTTTTTGACTTCTCTGGATGTTTCCCAGGCGAGCTATTGACAAGTAAATCCTAGACGCTCGATCTTGGTTATTTTCGCTTTCGCGGCTGGCAGCAAAGTTCAAAACCATGTTTCTGTGAATAACTCTTGAACCGTAAGTCACAGACGCTCGCTCTTGGCTGCATTCGTTTCAGCTTGTGGCAGCCAGTCTAAAAAACACTATCTTGGACTTCTCTGCATGTTTCCCAGGCGAGCTATTGGCAGCATGCTCAGAACCACTGTTTCTGAGGCTAATTCTTGAACCGTAAGTCACAGACGCTCGCTCTTGGCTGCATTCGTTTCAGCTCGTGGCAGCCAGTCTAAAAAACACTGTCTTTGACTTCTCTGGATGTTTCCCAGGCGAGCTATTGACAAGTAAATCCTAGACGCTCGATCTTGGTTACTTTCGCTTTCGCGGCTGGCAGCAAAGTTCAGAACCATGTTTCTGTGAATAACTCTTGAACCGTAAGTCACAGACGCTCGCTCTTGGCTGCATTCGTTTCAGCTCGTGGCAGCCAGTCTAAAAAAACACTATCTTGGACTTCTCTGGATGTTTCCCAGGCGAGCTATTGGTAGCCGGTTCAAAACCACTGTTTCTGAGGCTAATTCTTGAACCGTAAGTCATAGACGCTCGATCTTGGCGGCATTCGTCTCAGCGCCTGGCAATTAGTATAGAAGCACTGTTTCCCACTGTTTCTGAGGCTAATTCTTGAACCGTAAGTCTTAGACGCTTGATCTTGGCGGCATTCGTCTCAGCGCCTGGCAATTAGTATAGAAGCACTGTCTTTGACTTATCTCAAAGTTTTCCAGGCGAGCTATTCACAAGTAAATCCTAGACGCTCGATCTTGGTTACTTTCGCTTTCGCGGCTGGCAGCAAAGTTCAGAACCATGTTTCTGTGAATATCTCTTGAACCGTAAGTCACAGACGCTCGCTCTTGGCTGCATTCGTTTCAGCTCGTGGCAGCCAGTCTAAAAAAACACTATCTTGGACTTCTCTGGATGTTTCCCAGGCGAGCTATTGGTAGCCGGTTCAAAACTACTGTTTCTGAGGCTAATTCTTGAACCGTAAGTCATAGACGCTCGATCTTGGCGGCATTCGTCTCAGCGCCTGGCAATTAGTATAGAAGCACTGTTTCCCACTGTTTCTGAGGCTAATTCTTGAACCGTAAGTCTTAGACGCTTGATCTTGGCGGCATTCGTCTCAGCGCCTGGCAATTAGTATAGAAGCACTGTCTTTGACTTATCTCAAAGTTTCCCAGGCGAGCTATTCACAAGTAAATCCTAGACGCTCGATCTTGGTTACTTTCGCTTTCGCGGCTGGCAGCAAAGTTCAGAACCATGTTTCTGTGAATAACTCTTGAACCGTAAGTCACAGACGCTCGCTCTTGGCTGCATTCGTTTCAGCTCGTGGCAGCCAGTCTAAAAAACACTATCTTGGACTTCTCTGGATGTTTCCCAGGCGAGCTATTGGCAGCATGTTCAGAACCACTGTTTCTGAGGCTAATTCTTGAACCGTAAGTCATAGACGCTCGATCTTGGCGGCATTCGTCTCAGCGCCTGGCAATTAGTATAGAAGCACTGTTTCCCACTGTTTCTGAGTATAATTCTTGAACCGTAAGTCTTAGACGCTTGATCTTGGCGGCATTCGTCTCAGCGCCTGGCAATTAGTATAGCTGCACTGTCTTTGACTTCTCTGGATGTTTTCCAGGCGAGCTATTCACAAGTAAATCCTAGACGCTCGATCTTGGTTGCTTTCGCTTTCGCGGCTGGCAGCAAAGTTCAGAACCATGTTTATGTGAATAACTTTTGAACCGTAAGTCACAGACGCTCGCTCTTGGCTGCATTCGTTTCAGCTCGTGGCAGCCAGTCTAAAAAAAACACTATCTTGGACTTCTCTGGATGTTTCCCAGGCGAGCTATTGGCAGCATGTTCAGAACCACTGTTTCTGAGGCTAATTCTTGAACCGTAAGTCATAGACGCTCGATCTTGGCGGCATTCGTCTCAGCGCCTGGCAATTAGTATAGAAGCACTGTTTCCCACTGTTTCTGAGTATAATTCTTGAACCGTAAGTCTTAGACGCTTGATCTTGGCGGCATTCGTCTCAGCGCCTGGCAATTAGTATAGCTGCACTGTCTTTGACTTCTCTGGATGTTTTCCAGGCGAGCTATTCACAAGTAAATCCTAGACGCTCGATCTTGGTTGCTTTCGCTTTCGCGGCTGGCAGCAAAGTTCAGAACCATGTTTATGTGAATAACTTTTGAACCGTAAGTCACAGACGCTCGCTCTTGGCTGCATTCGTTTCAGCTCGTGGCAGCCAGTCTAAAAAAAACACTATCTTGGACTTCTCTGGATGTTTCCCAGGCGAGCTATTGGCAGCATGTTCAGAACCACTGTTTCTGAGGCTAATTCTTGAACCGTAAGTCATAGACGCTCGATCTTGGCGGCATTCGTCTCAGCGCCTGGCAATTAGTATAGAAGCACTGTTTCCCACTGTTTCTGAGGCTAATTCTTGAACCGTAAGTCTTAGACGCTTGATCTTGGCGGCATTCGTCTCAGCGCCTGGCAATTAGTATAGAAGCACTGTCTTTGACTTATCTGAAAGTTTCCCAGGCGAGCTATTCACAAGTAAATCCTAGACGCTCGATCTTGGTTACTTTCGCTTTCGCGGCTGGCAGCAAAGTTCAGAACCATGTTTCTGTGAATAACTCTTGAACCGTAAGTCACAGACGCTCGCTCTTGGCTGCATGCGTTTCATCTCGTGGCAGCCAGTCTAAAAAAACACTATCTTGGACTTCTCTGGATGTTTCCCAGGCGAGCTATAGGCAGCCGGTTCAAAACCACTGTTTCTGAGGCTAATTCTTGAACCGTAAGTCATAGACGCTCGATCTTGGCGGCATTCGTCTCAGCGCCTGGCAATTAGTATAGAAGCACTGTTTCCCACTGTTTCTGAGGCTAATTCTTGAACCGTACGTCATAGACGCTTGATCTTGGCGGCATTCGTCTCAGCGCCTGGCAATTAGTATGGAAGCACTGTCTTTGACTTATCTCAAAGTTTCCCAGGCGAGCTATTCACAAGTAAATCCTAGACGCTCAAACTTGGTTACTTTCGCTTTCGCGGCTGGCAGCAAAGTTCAGAACCATGTTTCTGTTAATAACTCTTGAACCGTAAGTCACAGACGCTCGCTCTTGGCTGCATTCGTTTCAGCTCGTGGCAGCCAGTCTAAAAAAACACTATCTTGGACTTCTCTGGATGTTTCCCAGGCGAGCTATTGGCAGCATGTACAGAACCACTGTTTCTGAGGCTAATTCTTGAACCGTAAGTCTTAGACGCTTGATCTTGGCGGCATTCGTCTCAGCGCCTGGCAATTAGTATAGAAGCACTGTTTCCCACTGTTTCTGAGGCTAATTCTTGAACCGTAAGTCATAGACGCTCGATCTTGGCGGCATTCGTCTCAGCGCCTGGCAATTAGTATAGAAGCACTGTCTTTGACTTCTCTGGATGTTTCCCAGGCGAGCTATTGACAAGTAAATCCTAGACGCTCGATCTTGGTTACTTTCGTTTTCGCGGCTGGCAGCAAAGTTCAGAACCATGTTTCTGTGAATAACTCTTGAACCGTAAGTCACAGACGCTCGCTCTTGGCTGCATTCGTTTCAGCTCGTGGCAGCCAGTCTAAAAAAACACTATCTTGGACTTCTCTGGATGTTTCCCAGGCGAGCTATTGGTAGCCGGTTCAAAACCACTGTTTCTGAGGCTAATTCTTGAACCGTAAGTCATAGACGCTCGATCTTGGCGGCATTCGTCTCAGCGCCTGGCAATTAGTATAGAAGCACTGTTTCCCACTGTTTCTGAGGCTAATTCTTGAACCGTAAGTCTTAGACGCTTGATCTTGGCGGCATTCGTCTCAGCGCCTGGCAATTAGTATAGAAGCACTGTCTTTGACTTATCTCAAAGTTTCCCAGGCGAGCTATTCACAAGTAAATCCTAGACGCTCGATCTTGGTTACTTTCGCTTTCGCGGCTGGCAGCAAAGTTCAGAACCATGTTTCTGTGAATATCTCTTGAACCGTAAGTCACAGACGCTCGCTCTTGGCTGCATTCGTTTCAGCTCGTGGCAGCCAGTCTAAAAAAAACACTATCTTGGACTTCTCTGGATGTTTCCCAGGCGAGCTATTGGTAGCCGGTTCAAAACTACTGTTTCTGAGGCTAATTCTTGAACCGTAAGTCATAGACGCTCGATCTTGGCGGCATTCGTCTCAGCGCCTGGCAATTAGTATAGAAGCACTGTTTCCCACTGTTTCTGAGGCTAATTCTTGAACCGTAAGTCTTAGACGCTTGATCTTGGCGGCATTCGTCTCAGCGCCTGGCAATTAGTATAGAAGCACTGTCTTTGACTTATCTCAAAGTTTCCCAGGCGAGCTATTCACAAGTAAATCCTAGACGCTCGATCTTGGTTACTTTCGCTTTCGCGGCTGGCAGCAAAGTTCAGAACCATGTTTCTGTGAATAACTCTTGAACCGTAAGTCACAGACGCTCGCTCTTGGCTGCATTCGTTTCAGCTCGTGGCAGCCAGTCTAAAAAACACTATCTTGGACTTCTCTGGATGTTTCCCAGGCGAGCTATTGGCAGCATGTTCAGAACCACTGTTTCTGAGGCTAATTCTTGAACCGTAAGTCATAGACGCTCGATCTTGGCGGCATTCGTCTCAGCGCCTGGCAATTAGTATAGAAGCACTGTTTCCCACTGTTTCTGAGTATAATTCTTGAACCGTAAGTCTTAGACGCTTGATCTTGGCGGCATTCGTCTCAGCGCCTGGCAATTAGTATAGCTGCACTGTCTTTGACTTCTCTGGATGTTTTCCAGGCGAGCTATTCACAAGTAAATCCTAGACGCTCGATCTTGGTTGCTTTCGCTTTCGCGGCTGGCAGCAAAGTTCAGAACCATGTTTATGTGAATAACTTTTGAACCGTAAGTCACAGACGCTCGCTCTTGGCTGCATTCGTTTCAGCTCGTGGCAGCCAGTCTAAAAAAACCACTATCTTGGACTTCTCTGGATGTTTCCCAGGCGAGCTATTGGCAGCATGTTCAGAACCACTGTTTCTGAGGCTAATTCTTGAACCGTAAGTCATAGACGCTCGATCTTGGCGGCATTCGTCTCAGCGCCTGGCAATTAGTATAGAAGCACTGTTTCCCACTGTTTCTGAGTATAATTCTTGAACCGTAAGTCTTAGACGCTTGATCTTGGCGGCATTCGTCTCAGCGCCTGGCAATTAGTATAGCTGCACTGTCTTTGACTTCTCTGGATGTTTTCCAGGCGAGCTATTCACAAGTAAATCCTAGACGCTCGATCTTGGTTGCTTTCGCTTTCGCGGCTGGCAGCAAAGTTCAGAACCATGTTTATGTGAATAACTTTTGAACCGTAAGTCACAGACGCTCGCTCTTGGCTGCATTCGTTTCAGCTCGTGGCAGCCAGTCTAAAAAAACACTATCTTGGACTTCTCTGGATGTTTCCCAGGCGAGCTATTGGCAGCATGTTCAGAACCACTGTTTCTGAGGCTAATTCTTGAACCGTAAGTCATAGACGCTCGATCTTGGCGGCATTCGTCTCAGCGCCTGGCAATTAGTATAGAAGCACTGTTTCCCACTGTTTCTGAGGCTAATTCTTGAACCGTAAGTCTTAGACGCTTGATCTTGGCGGCATTCGTCTCAGCGCCTGGCAATTAGTATAGAAGCACTGTCTTTGACTTATCTCAAAGTTTCCCAGGCGAGCTATTCACAAGTAAATCCTAGACGCTCGATCTTGGTTACTTTCGCTTTCGCGGCTAGCAGCAAAGTTCAGAACCATGTTTCTGTGAATAACTCTTGAACCGTAAGTCACAGACGCTCGCTCTTGGCTGCATTCGTTTCAGCTCGTGGCAGCCAGTCTAAAAAAACCACTATCTTGGACTTCTCTGGATGTTTCCCAGGCGAGCTATTGGCAGCATGTTCAGAACCACTGTTTCTGAGGCTAATTCTTGAACCGTAAGTCATAGACGCTCGATCTTGGCGGCATTCGTCTCAGCGCCTGGCAATTAGTATAGAAGCACTGTTTCCCACTGTTTCTGAGTATAATTCTTGAACCGTAAGTCTTAGACGCTTGATCTTGGCGGCATTCGTCTCAGCGCCTGGCAATTAGTATAGCTGCACTGTCTTTGACTTCTCTGGATGTTTTCCAGGCGAGCTATTCACAAGTAAATCCTAGACGCTCGATCTTGGTTGCTTTCGCTTTCGCGGCTGGCAGCAAAGTTCAGAACCATGTTTATGTGAATAACTTTTGAACCGTAAGTCACAGACGCTCGCTCTTGGCTGCATTCGTTTCAGCTCGTGGCAGCCAGTCTAAAAAAAACACTATCTTGGACTTCTCTGGATGTTTCCCAGGCGAGCTATTGGCAGCATGTTCAGAACCACTGTTTCTGAGGCTAATTCTTGAACCGTAAGTCATAGACGCTCGATCTTGGCGGCATTCGTCTCAGCGCCTGGCAATTAGTATAGAAGCACTGTTTCCCACTGTTTCTGAGGCTAATTCTTGAACCGTAAGTCTTAGACGCTTGATCTTGGCGGCATTCGTCTCAGCGCCTGGCAATTAGTATAGAAGCACTGTCTTTGACTTATCTCAAAGTTTCCCAGGCGAGCTATTCACAAGTAAATCCTAGACGCTCGATCTTGGTTACTTTCGCTTTCGCGGCTAGCAGCAAAGTTCAGAACCATGTTTCTGTGAATAACTCTTGAACCGTAAGTCACAGACGCTCGCTCTTGGCTGCATTCGTTTCAGCTCGTGGCAGCCAGTCTAAAAAAACACTATCTTGGACTTCTCTGGATGTTTCCCAGGCGAGCTATTGGCAGCATGTACAGAACCACTGTTTCTGAGGCTAATTCTTGAACCGTAAGTCTTAGACGCTTGATCTTGGCGGCATTCGTCTCAGCGCCTGGCAATTAGTATAGAAGCACTGTTTCCCACTGTTTCTGAGGCTAATTCTTGAACCGTAAGTCATAGACGCTCGATCTTGGCGGCATTCGTCTCAGCGCCTGGCAATTAGTATAGAAGCACTGTCTTTGACTTCTCTGGATGTTTCCCAGGCGAGCTATTGACAAGTAAATCCTAGACGCTCGATCTTGGTTACTTTCGCTTTCGCGGCTGGCAGCAAAGTTCAGAACCATGTTTCTGTGAATAACTCTTGAACCGTAAGTCACAGACGCTCGCTCTTGGCTGCATTCGTTTCAGCTCGTGGCAGCCAGTCTAAAAAAACACTATCTTGGACTTCTCTGGATGTTTCCCAGGCGAGCTATTGGTAGCCGGTTCAAAACCACTGTTTCTGAGGCTAATTCTTGAACCGTAAGTCTTAGACGCTTGATCTTGGCGGCATTCGTCTCAGCGCCTGACAATTAGTATAGAAGCACTGTCTTTGACTTATCTCAAAGTTTCCCAGGCGAGCTATTCACAAGTAAATCCTAGACGCTCGATCTTGGTTACTTTCGCTTTCGCGGCTGGCAGCAAAGTTCAGAACCATGTTTCTGTGAATAACTCTTGAACCGTAAGTCACAGACGCTCGCTCTTGGCTGCATTCGTTTCAGCTCGTGGCAGCCAGTCTAAAAAACACTATCTTGGACTTCTCTGGATGTTTCCCAGGCGAGCTATTGGCAGCATGTTCAGAACCACTGTTTCTGAGGCTAATTCTTGAACCGTAAGTCATAGACGCTCGATCTTGGCGGCATTCGTCTCAGCGCCTGGCAATTAGTATAGAAGCACTGTTTCCCACTGTTTCTGAGGCTAATTCTTGAACCGTAAGTCTTAGACGCTTGATCTTGGCGGCATTCGTCTCACCGCCTGGCAATTAGTATAGAAGCACTGTCTTTGACTTATCTCAAAGTTTCCCAGGCGAGCTATTGACAAGTAAATCCTAGACGCTCGATCTTGGTTACTTTCGCTTTCGCGGCTGGCAGCAAAGTTCAGAACCATGTTTCTGTGAATAACTCTTGAACCGTAAGTCACAGACGCTCGCTCTTGGCTGCATTCGTTTCAGCTCGTGGCAGCCAGTCTAAAAAAACACTATCTTGGACTTCTCTGGATGTTTCCCAGGCGAGCTATTGGTAGCCGGTTCAAAACAACTGTTTCTGAGGCTAATTCTTGAACCGTAAGTCTTAGACGCTTGATCTTGGCGGCATTCGTCTCAGCGCCTGGCAATTAGTATAGAAGCACTGTCTTTGACTTATCTCAAAGTTTCCCAGGCGAGCTATTCACAAGTAAATCCTAGACGCTCGATCTTGGTTACTTTCGCTTTCGCGGCTGGCAGCAAAGTTCAGAACCATGTTTCTGTGAATATCTCTTGAACCGTAAGTCACAGACGCTCGCTCTTGGCTGCATTCGTTTCAGCTCGTGGCAGCCAGTCTAAAAAAAAAACAAAAAACACTATCTTGGACTTCTCTGGATGTTTCCCAGGCGAGCTATTAATAGCCGGTTCAAAACCACTGTTTCTGAGGCTAATTCTTGAACCGTAAGTCTTAGACGCTCGATCTTGGCGGCATTCGTCTCAGCGCCTGGCAATTAGTATAGAAGCACTGTTTCCCACTGTTTCTGAGGCTAATTCTTGAACCGTAAGTCTTAGACGCTTGATCTTGGCGGCATTCGTCTCAGCGCCTGGCAATTAGTATAGAAGCACTGTCTTTGACTTATCTCAAAGTTTCCCAGGCGAGCTATTCACAAGTAAATCCTAGACGCTCGATCTTGGTTACTTTCGCTTTCGCGGCTGGCAGCAAAGTTCAGAACCATGTTTCTGTGAATAACTCTTGAACCGTAAGTCACAGACGCTCGCTCTTGGCTGCATTCGTTTCAGCTCGTGGCAGCCAGTCTAAAAAAAACACTATCTTGGACTTCTCTGGATGTTTCCCAGGCGAGCTATTGGCAGCATGTTCAGAACCACTATTTCTGAGGCTAATTCTTGAACCGTAAGTCTTAGACGCTTGATCTTGGCGGCATTCGTCTCAGCGCCTGGCAATTAGTATAGAAGCACTGTCTTTGACTTATCTCAAAGTTTCCCAGGCGAGCTACTCACAAGCAAATCCTAGACGCTCGATCTTGGTTACTTTCGCTTTCGCGGCTGGCAGCAAAGTTCAGAACCATGTTTCTGTGAATAACTCTTGAACCGTAAGTCACAGACGCTCGCTCTTGGCTGCATTCGTTTCAGCTCGTGGCAGCCAGTCTAAAAAAACACTATCTTGGACTTCTCTGGATGTTTCCCAGGCGAGCTATTGGTAGCCGGTTCAAAACTACTGTTTCTGAGGCTAATTCTTGAACCGTAAGTCATAGACGCTCGATCTTGGCGGCATTCGTCTCAGCGCCTGGCAATTAGTATAGAAGCACTGTTTCCCACTGTTTCTGAGGCTAATTCTTGAACCGTAAGTCTTAGACGCTTGATCTTGGCGGCATTCGTCTCAGCGCCTGGCAATTAGTATAGCTGCACTGTCTTTGACTTCTCTGGATGTTTTCCAGGCGAGCTATTCACAAGTAAATCCTAGACGCTCGATCTTGGTTGCTTTCGCTTTCGCGGCTGGCAGCAAAGTTCAGAACCATGTTTATGTGAATAACTTTTGAACCGTAAGTCACAGACGCTCGCTCTTGGCTGCATTCGTTTCAGCTCGTGGCAGCCAGTCTAAAAAAAACACTATCTTGGACTTCTCTGGATGTTTCCCAGGCGAGCTATTGGCAGCATGTTCAGAACCACTGTTTCTGAGGCTAATTCTTGAACCGTAAGTCATAGACGCTCGATCTTGGCGGCATTCGTCTCAGCGCCTGGCAATTAGTATAGAAGCACTGTTTCCCACTGTTTCTGAGGCTAATTCTTGAACCGTAAGTCTTAGACGCTTGATCTTGGCGGCATTCGTCTCAGCGCCTGGCAATTAGTATAGAAGCACTGTCTTTGACTTCTCTGGATGTTTCCCAGGCGAGCTATTCACAAGTAAATCCTAGACGCTCGATCTTGGTTACTTTCGCTTTCGCGGCTGGCAGCAAAGTTCAGAACCATGTTTCTGTGAATAACTCTTGAACCGTAAGTCACAGACGCTCGCTCTTGGTTGCATTCGTTTCAGCTCGTGGCAGCCAGTCTAAAAAAACACTATATTGGACTTCTCTGGATGTTTCCCAGGCGAGCTATAAGCAGCATGTTCAGAACTACTGATCCTGAGGCTAATTCTTGAACCGTAAGTCATAGACGCTCGATCTTGGAGGCATTCGTCTCAGCGCCTGGCAATTAGTATAGAAGCACTGTCTTTGACTTCTCTGGATGTTTCCCAGGCGAGCTATTCACAAGTAAATCCTAGACGCTCGATCTTGGTTACTTTCGCTTTCGCGGCTGGCAGCAAAGTTCAGAACCATGTTTCTGTGAATA
>NW_027462702.1:0-25917 GCF_050947455.1 Rhinoderma darwinii
TTGAACCGTAAGTCATAGACGCTAGATCTTGGCGGCATTCGTCTCAGCGCCTGGCAATTAGTATAGAAGCACTGTTTCCCACTGTTTCTGAGGCTAATTCTTGAACCGTAAGTCATAGACGCTAGATCTTGGCGGCATTCGTCTCAGCGCCTGGCAATTAGTATAGAAGCACTGTTTCCCACTGTTTATGAGGCTAATTCTTGAACCGTAAGTCATAGACGCTAGATCTTGGCGGCATTCGTCTCAGCGCCTGGCAATTAGTATAGAAGCACTGTCTTTGACTTCTCTGGATGTTTCCCAGGCGAGCTTTTGACAAGTAAATCCTAGACGCTCGATCTTGGTTATTTTCGCTTTCGCGGCTGGCAGCAAAGTTCAGAACCATGTTTCTGTGAATAACTTTTGAACCGTAACTCACAGACGCTCGCTCTTGGCTGCATTCGTTTCAGCTCGTGTCAGCCAGTCTAAAAAACACAATCTTGGACTTCTCTGGATGTTTCCCAGACGAGCTATTGGCAGCATGTTCAGAACCACTGTTTCTTAGGCTAATTCTTGAACCGTAAGTCATAGACGCTCGATCTTGGCGGCATTCGTCTCAGCGCCTGGCAATTAGTATAGAAGCACTGTTTCCCACTGTTTCTGAGGCTAATTCTTGAACCGTAAGTCATAGACGCTAGATCTTGGCGGCATTCGTCTCAGCGCCTGGCAATTAGTATAGAAGCACTGTCTTTGACTTCTCTGGATGTTTCCCAGGCGAGCTATTGACAAGTAAATCCTAGACGCTCGATCTTGGTTATTTTCGCTTTCGCGGCTGGCAGCAAAGTTCAGAACCATGTTTCTGTGAATAACTCTTGAACCGTAAGTCACAGACGCTCGCTCTTGGCTGCATTCGTTTCAGCTCGTGGCAGCCAGTCTAAAAAACACTATCTTGGACTTCTCTGGATGTTTCCCAGGCGAGCTATTGGCAGCATGTTCAGAACCACTGTTTCTGAGGCTAATTCTTGAACCGTAAGTCATAGACGCTAGATCTTGGCGGCATTCGTCTCAGCGCCTGGCAATTAGTATAGAAGCACTGTTTCCCACTGTTTCTGAGGCTAATTCTTGAACCGTAAGTCATAGACGCTAGATCTTGGCGGCATTCGTCTCAGCGCCTGGCAATTAGTATAGAAGCACTGTTTCCCACTGTTTCTGAGGCTAATTCTTGAACCGTAAGTCATAGACGCTAGATCTTGGCGGCATTCGTCTCAGCGCCTGGCAATTAGTATAGAAGCACTGTCTTTGACTTCTCTGGATGTTTCCCAGGCGAGCTATTGACAAGTAAATCCTAGACGCTCGATCTTGGTTATTTTCGCTTTCGCGGCTGGCAGCAAAGTTCAGAACCATGTTTCTGTGAATAACTTTTGAACCGTAAGTCACAGACGCTCGCTCTTGGCTGCATTCGTTTCAGCTCGTGGCAGCCAGTCTAAAAAACACTATCTTGGACTTCTCTGGATGTTTCCCAGGCGAGCTATTGGCAGCATGTTCAGAACCACTGTTTCTGAGGCTAATTCTTGAACCGTAAGTCATAGACGCTAGATCTTGGCGGCATTCGTCTCAGCGCCTGGCAATTAGTATAGAAGCACTGTTTCCCACTGTTTCTGAGGCTAATTCTTGAACCGTAAGTCATAGACGCTAGATCTTGGCGGCATTCGTCTCAGCGCCTGGCAATTAGTATAGAAGCACTGTTTCCCACTGTTTCTGAGGCTAATTCTTGAACCGTAAGTCATAGACGCTAGATCTTGGCGGCATTCGTCTCAGCGCCTGGCAATTAGTATAGAAGCACTGTCTTTGACTTCTCTGGATGTTTCCCAGGCGAGCTATTGACAAGTAAATCCTAGACGCTCGATCTTGGTTATTTTCGCTTTCGCGGCTGGCAGCAAAGTTCAGAACCATGTTTCTGTGAATAACTTTTGAACCGTAAGTCACAGACGCTCGCTCTTGGCTGCATTCGTTTCAGCTCGTGGCAGCCAGTCTAAAAAACACTATCTTGGACTTCTCTGGATGTTTCCCAGGCGAGCTATTGGCAGCATGTTCAGAACCACTGTTTCTGAGGCTAATTCTTGAACCGTAAGTCATAGACGCTAGATCTTGGCGGCATTCGTCTCAGCGCCTGGCAATTAGTATAGAAGCACTGTTTCCCACTGTTTCTGAGGCTAATTCTTGAACCGTAAGTCATAGACGCTAGATCTTGGCGGCATTCGTCTCAGCGCCTGGCAATTAGTATAGAAGCACTGTTTCCCACTGTTTCTGAGGCTAATTCTTGAACCGTAAGTCATAGACGCTAGATCTTGGCGGCATTCGTCTCAGCGCCTGGCAATTAGTATAGAAGCACTGTCTTTGACTTCTCTGGATGTTTCCCAGGCGAGCTTTTGACAAGTAAATCCTAGACGCTCGATCTTGGTTATTTTCGCTTTCGCGGCTGGCAGCAAAGTTCAGAACCATGTTTCTGTGAATAACTTTTGAACCGTAAGTCACAGACGCTCGCTCTTGGCTGCATTCGTTTCAGCTCGTGGCAGCCAGTCTAAAAAACACAATCTTGGACATCTCTGGATGTTTCCCAGACGAGCTATTGGCAGCATGTTCAGAACCACTGTTTCTGAGGCTAATTCTTGAACCGTAAGTCATAGACGCTCGATCTTGGCGGCATTCGTTTCAGCGCCTGGCAATTAGTATAGAAGCACTGTTTTCCACTGTTTCTGAGGCTAATTCTTGAACCGTAAGTCATAGACGCTAGATCTTGGCGGCATTCGTCTCAGCGCCTGGCAATTAGTATAGAAGCACGGTCTTTGACTTCTCTGGATGTTTCCCAGGCGAGCTTTTGACAAGTAAATCCTAGACGCTCGATCTTGGTTATTTTCGCTTTCGCGGCTGGCAGCAAAGTTCAGAACCATGTTTCTGTGAATAACTTTTGAACCGTAAGTCACAGACGCTCGCTCTTGGCTGCATTCCTTTCAGCTCGAGGCAGCCAGTCTAAAAAACACAATCTTGGACTTCTCTGGATGTTTCCCAGGCGAGCTATTGGCAGCATGTTCAGAACCACTGTTTCTGAGGCTAATTCTTGAACCGTAAGTCATAGACGCTCGATCTTGGCGGCATTCGTCTCAGCGCCTGGCAATTAGTATAGAAGCACTGTTTCCCACTGTTTCTGAGGCTAATTCTTGAACCGTAAGTCATAGACGCTAGATCTTGGCGGCATTCGTCTCAGCGCCTGGCAATTAGTATAGAAGCACTGTTTCCCACTGTTTCTGAGGCTAATTCTTGAACCGTAAGTCATAGACGCTAGATCTTGGCGGCATTCGTCTCAGCGCCTGGCAATTAGTATAGAAGCACTGTCTTTGACTTCTCTGGATGTTTCCCAGGCGAGCTTTTGACAAGTAAATCCTAGACGCTCGATCTTGGTTATTTTCGCTTTCGCGGCTGGCAGCAAAGTTCATAACCATGTTTCTGTGAATAACTTTTGAACCGTAAGTCACAGACGCTCGCTCTTGGCTGCATTCGTTTCAGCTCGTGGCAGCCAGTCTAAAAAACACAATCTTGGACTTCTCTGGATGTTTCCCAGACGAGCTATTGGCAGCATGTTCAGAACCACTGTTTCTTAGGCTAATTCTTGAACCGTAAGTCATAGACGCTCGATCTTGGCGGCATTCGTCTCAGCGCCTGGCAATTAGTATAGAAGCACTGTTTCCCACTGTTTCTGAGGCTAATTCTTGAACCGTAAGTCATAGACGCTAGATCTTGGCGGCATTCGTCTCAGCGCCTGGCAATTAGTATAGAAGCACGGTCTTTGACTTCTCTGGATGTTTCCCAGGCGAGCATTTGACAAGTAAATCCTAGACGCTCGATCTTGGTTATTTTCGCTTTCGCGGCTGGCAGCAAAGTTCAGAACCATGTTTCTGTGAATAACTTTTGAACCGTAAGTCACAGACGCTCGCTCTTGGCTGCATTCCTTTCAGCTCGTGGCAGCCAGTCTAAAAAACACAATCTTGGACTTCTCTGGATGTTTCCCAGGCGAGCTATTGGCAGCATGTTCAGAACCACTGTTTCTGAGGCTAATTCTTGAACCGTAAGTCATAGACGCTCGATCTTGGCGGCATTCGTCTCAGCGCCTGGCAATTAGTATAGAAGCACTGTTTCCCACTGTTTCTGAGGCTAATTCTTGAACCGTAAGTCATAGACGCTAGATCTTGGCGGCATTCGTCTCAGCGCCTGGCAATTAGTATAGAAGCACTGTTTCCCACTGTTTCTGAGGCTAATTCTTGAACCGTAAGTCATAGACGCTAGATCTTGGCGGCATTCGTCTCAGCGCCTGCCAATTAGTATAGAAGCACTGTCTTTGACTTCTCTGGATGTTTCCCAGGCGAGCTATTGACAAGTAAATCCTAGACGCTCGATCTTGGTTATTTTCGCTTTCGCGGCTGGCAGCAAAGTTCAGAACCATGTTTCTGTGAATAACTTTTGAACCGTAAGTCACAGACGCTCGCTCTTGGCTGCATTCGTTTCAGCTCGTGGCAGCCAGTCTAAAAAACACTATCTTGGACTTCTCTGGATGTTTCCCAGACGAGCTATTGGCAGCATGTTCAGAACCACTGTTTCTGAGGCTAATTCTTGAACCGTAAGTCATAGACGCTCGATCTTGGCGGCATTCGTCTCAGCGCCTGGCAATTAGTATAGAATCACTGTTTCCCACTGTTTCTGAGGCTAATTCTTGAACCGTAAGTCATAGACGCTAGATCTTGGCGGCATTAATCTCAGCGCCTGGCAATTAGTATAGAAGCACGGTCTTTGACTTCTCTGGATGTTTCCCAGGCGAGCTATTGACAAGTAAATCCTAGACGCTCGATCTTGGTTATTTTCGCTTTCGCGGCTGGCAGCAAAGTTCAGAACCATGTTTCTGTGAATAACTCTTGAACCGTAAGTCACAGACGCTCGCTCTTGGCTGCATTCGTTTCAGCTCGTGGCAGCCAGTCTAAAAAACACTATCTTTGACTTCTCTGGATGTTTCCCAGGCGAGCTAATGGCAGCATGTTCAGAACCACTGTTTCTGAGGCTAATTCTTGAACCGTAAGTCATAGACGCTCGATCTTGGCGGCATTCGTCTCAGCGCCTGGCAATTAGTATAGAAGCACTGTTTTCCACTGTTTCTGAGGCTAATTCTTGAACCGTAAGTCATAGACGCTAGATCTTGGCGGCATTCGTCTCAGCGCCTGGCAATTAGTATAGAAGCACGGTCTTTGACTTCTCTGGATGTTTCCCAGGCGAGCATTTGACAAGTAAATCCTAGACGCTCGATCTTGGTTATTTTCGCTTTCGCGGCTGGCAGCAAAGTTCAGAACCATGTTTCTGTGAATAACTTTTGAACCGTAAGTCACAGACGCTCGCTCTTGGCTGCATTCCTTTCAGCTCGTGGCAGCCAGTCTAAAAAACACAATCTTGGACTTCTCTGGATGTTTCCCAGGCGAGCTATTGGCAGCATGTTCAGAACCACTGTTTCTGAGGCTAATTCTTGAACCGTAAGTCATAGACGCTCGATCTTGGCGGCATTCGTCTCAGCGCCTGGCAATTAGTATAGAAGCACTGTTTCCCACTGTTTCTGAGGCTAATTCTTGAACCGTAAGTCATAGACGCTAGATCTTGGCGGCATTCGTCTCAGCGCCTGGCAATTAGTATAGAAGCACTGTTTCCCACTGTTTCTGAGGCTAATTCTTGAACCGTAAGTCATAGACGCTAGATCTTGGCGGCATTCGTCTCAGCGCCTGCCAATTAGTATAGAAGCACTGTCTTTGACTTCTCTGGATGTTTCCCAGGCGAGCTATTGACAAGTAAATCCTAGACGCTCGATCTTGGTTATTTTCGCTTTCGCGGCTGGCAGCAAAGTTCAGAACCATGTTTCTGTGAATAACTTTTGAACCGTAAGTCACAGACGCTCGCTCTTGGCTGCATTCGTTTCAGCTCGTGGCAGCCAGTCTAAAAAACACTATCTTGGACTTCTCTGGATGTTTCCCAGACGAGCTATTGGCAGCATGTTCAGAACCACTGTTTCTGAGGCTAATTCTTGAACCGTAAGTCATAGACGCTCGATCTTGGCGGCATTCGTCTCAGCGCCTGGCAATTAGTATAGAATCACTGTTTCCCACTGTTTCTGAGGCTAATTCTTGAACCGTAAGTCATAGACGCTAGATCTTGGCGGCATTAATCTCAGCGCCTGGCAATTAGTATAGAAGCACGGTCTTTGACTTCTCTGGATGTTTCCCAGGCGAGCTATTGACAAGTAAATCCTAGACGCTCGATCTTGGTTATTTTCGCTTTCGCGGCTGGCAGCAAAGTTCAGAACCATGTTTCTGTGAATAACTCTTGAACCGTAAGTCACAGACGCTCGCTCTTGGCTGCATTCGTTTCAGCTCGTGGCAGCCAGTCTAAAAAACACTATCTTTGACTTCTCTGGATGTTTCCCAGGCGAGCTAATGGCAGCATGTTCAGAACCACTGTTTCTGAGGCTAATTCTTGAACCGTAAGTCATAGACGCTCGATCTTGGCGGCATTCGTCTCAGCGCCTGGCAATTAGTATAGAAGCACTGTTTTCCACTGTTTCTGAGGCTAATTCTTGAACCGTAAGTCATAGACGCTAGATCTTGGCGGCATTCGTCTCAGCGCCTGGCAATTAGTATAGAAGCACGGTCTTTGACTTCTCTGGATGTTTCCCAGGCGAGCATTTGACAAGTAAATCCTAGACGCTCGATCTTGGTTATTTTCGCTTTCGCGGCTGGCAGCAAAGTTCAGAACCATGTTTCTGTGAATAACTTTTGAACCGTAAGTCACAGACGCTCGCTCTTGGCTGCATTCCTTTCAGCTCGTGGCAGCCAGTCTAAAAAACACAATCTTGGACTTCTCTGGATGTTTCCCAGGCGAGCTATTGGCAGCATGTTCAGAACCACTGTTTCTGAGGCTAATTCTTGAACCGTAAGTCATAGACGCTCGATCTTGGCGGCATTCGTCTCAGCGCCTGGCAATTAGTATAGAAGCACTGTTTCCCACTGTTTCTGAGGCTAATTCTTGAACCGTAAGTCATAGACGCTAGATCTTGGCGGCATTCGTCTCAGCGCCTGGCAATTAGTATAGAAGCACTGTTTCCCACTGTTTCTGAGGCTAATTCTTGAACCGTAAGTCATAGACGCTAGATCTTGGCGGCATTCGTCTCAGCGCCTGCCAATTAGTATAGAAGCACTGTCTTTGACTTCTCTGGATGTTTCCCAGGCGAGCTATTGACAAGTAAATCCTAGACGCTCGATCTTGGTTATTTTCGCTTTCGCGGCTGGCAGCAAAGTTCAGAACCATGTTTCTGTGAATATCTTTTGAACCGTAAGTCACAGACGCTCGCTCTTGGCTGCATTCGTTTCAGCTCGTGGCAGCCAGTCTAAAAAACACTATCTTGGACTTCTCTGGATGTTTCCCAGACGAGCTATTGGCAGCATGTTCAGAACCACTGTTTCTGAGGCTAATTCTTGAACCGTAAGTCATAGACGCTCGATCTTGGCGGCATTCGTCTCAGCGCCTGGCAATTAGTGTAGAATCACTGTTTCCCACTGTTTCTGAGGCTAATTCTTGAACCGTAAGTCATAGACGCTAGATCTTGGCGGCATTAATCTCAGCGCCTGGCAATTAGTATAGAAGCACGGTCTTTGACTTCTCTGGATGTTTCCCAGGCGAGCTATTGACAAGTAAATCCTAGACGCTCGATCTTGGTTATTTTCGCTTTCGCGGCTGGCAGCAAAGTTCAGAACCATGTTTCTGTGAATAACTCTTGAACCGTAAGTCACAGACGCTCGCTCTTGGCTGCATTCGTTTCAGCTCGTGGCAGCCAGTCTAAAAAACACTATCTTTGACTTCTCTGGATGTTTCCCAGGCGAGCTAATGGCAGCATGTTCAGAACCACTGTTTCTGAGGCTAATTCTTGAACCGTAAGTCATAGACGCTCGATCTTGGCGGCATTCGTCTCAGCGCCTGGCAATTAGTATAGAAGCACTGTTTCCCACTGTTTCTGAGGCTAATTCTTGAACCGTAAGTCTTAGACGCTAGATCTTGGCGGCATTCGTCTCAGCGCCTGGCAATTAGTATAGAAGCACTGTTTCCCACTGTTTCTGAGGCTAATTCTTGAACCGTAAGTCATAGACGCTAGATCTTGGCGGCATTCGTCTCAGCGCCTGGCAATTAGTATAGAAGCACTGTCTTTGACTTCTCTGGATGTTTCCCAGGCGAGCTATTGACAAGTAAATCCTAGACGCTCGATCTTGGTTATTTTCGCTTTCGCGGCTGGCAGCAAAGTTCAGAACCATGTTTCTGTGAATAACTTTTGAACCGTAAGTCACAGACGCTCGCTCTTGGCTGCATTCGTTTCAGCTCGTGGCAGCCAGTCTAAAAAACACTATCTTGGACTTCTCTGGATGTTTCCCAGACGAGCTATTGGCAGCATGTTCAGAACCACTGTTTCTGAGGCTAATTCTTGAACCGTAAGTCATAGACGCTCGATCTTGGCGGCATTCGTCTCAGCGCCTGGCAATTAGTATAGAAGCACTGTTTCCCACTGTTTCTGAGGCTAATTCTTGAACCGTAAGTCATAGACGCTAGATCTTGGCGGCATTCGTCTCAGCGCCTGGCAATTAGTATAGAAGCACTGTTTCCCACTGTTTCTGAGGCTAATTCTTGAACCGTAAGTCATAGACGCTAGATCTTGGCGGCATTCGTCTCAGCGCCTGGCAATTAGTATAGAAGCACTGTTTCCCACTGTTTCTGAGGCTAATTCTTGAACCGTAAGTCATAGACGCTAGATCTTGGCGGCATTCGTCTCAGCGCCTGGCAATTAGTATAGAAGCACTGTCTTTGACTTCTCTGGATGTTTCCCAGGCGAGCTTTTGACAAGTAAATCCTAGACGCTCGATCTTGGTTATTTTCGCTTTCGCGGCTGGCAGCAAAGTTCAGAACCATGTTTCTGTGAATAACTTTTGAACCGTAAGTCACAGACGCTCGCTCTTGGCTGCATTCGTTTCAGCTCGTGGCAGCCAGTCTAAAAAACACAATCTTGGACATCTCTGGATGTTTCCCAGACGAGCTATTGGCAGCATGTTCAGAACCACTGTTTCTGAGGCTAATTCTTGAACCGTAAGTCATAGACGCTCGATCTTGGCGGCATTCGTTTCAGCGCCTGGCAATTAGTATAGAAGCACTGTTTTCCACTGTTTCTGAGGCTAATTCTTGAACCGTAAGTCATAGACGCTAGATCTTGGCGGCATTCGTCTCAGCGCCTGGCAATTAGTATAGAAGCACGGTCTTTGACTTCTCTGGATGTTTCCCAGGCGAGCTTTTGACAAGTAAAAGCTAGACGCTCGATCTTGGTTATTTTC
Source organism: Rhinoderma darwinii (assembly GCF_050947455.1). Classification (NCBI taxonomy): domain Eukaryota; kingdom Metazoa; phylum Chordata; class Amphibia; order Anura; family Rhinodermatidae; genus Rhinoderma; species Rhinoderma darwinii. The sequence continues at coordinate 9,432 of NW_027462702.1, forward strand.
GCTTTCGCGGCTGCAGCAAAGTTCAGAACCATGTTTCTGTGAATAACTTTTGAACCGTAAGTCACAGACGCTCGCTCTTGGCTGCATTCCTTTCAGCTCGAGGCAGCCAGTCTAAAAAACACAATCTTGGACTTCTCTGGATGTTTCCCAGGCGAGCTATTGGCAGCATGTTCAGAACCACTGTTTCTGAGGCTAATTCTTGAACCGTAAGTCATAGACGCTCGATCTTGGCGGCATTCGTCTCAGCGCCTGGCAATTAGTATAGAAGCACTGTTTCCCACTGTTTCTGAGGCTAATTCTTGAACCGTAAGTCATAGACGCTAGATCTTGGCGGCATTCGTCTCAGCGCCTGGCAATTAGTATAGAAGCACTGTTTCCCACGGTTTCTGAGGCAAATTCTTGAACCGTAAGTCATAGACGCTAGATCTTGGCGGCATTCGTCTCAGCGCCTGGCAATTAGTATAGAAGCACTGTCTTTGACTTCTCTGGATGTTTCCCAGGCGAGCTTTTGACAAGTAAATCCTAGACGCTCGATCTTGGTTATTTTCGCTTTCGCGGCTGGCAGCAAAGTTCATAACCATGTTTCTGTGAATAACTTTTGAACCGTAAGTCACAGACGCTCGCTCTTGGCTGCATTCGTTTCAGCTCGTGGCAGCCAGTCTAAAAACACAATCTTGGACTTCTCTGGATGTTTCCCAGACGAGCTATTGGCAGCATGTTCAGAACCACTGTTTCTTAGGCTAATTCTTGAACCGTAAGTCATAGACGCTCGATCTTGGCGGCATTCGTCTCAGCGCCTGGCAATTAGTATAGAAGCACTGTTTCCCACTGTTTCTGAGGCTAATTCTTGAACCGTAAGTCATAGACGCTAGATCTTGGAGGCATTCGTCTCAGCGCCTGGCAATTAGTATAGAAGCACTGTCTTTGACTTCTCTGGATGTTTCCCAGGCGAGCTATTGGCAGCATGTTCAGAACCACTGTTTCTGAGGCTAATTCTTGAACCGTGTCATAGACGCTCGATCTTGGCGGCATTCGTCTCAGCGCCTGGCAATTAGTATAGAAGCACTGTTTCCCACTGTTTCTGAGGCTAATTCTTGAACCGTAAGTCATAGACGCTAGATCTTGGCGGCATTCGTCTCAGCGCCTGGCAATTAGTATAGAAGCACTGTCTTTGACTTCTCTGGATGTTTCCCAGGCGAGCTTTTGACAAGTAAATCCTAGACGCTCGATCTTGGTTATTTTCGCTTTCGCGGCTGGCAGCAAAGTTCAGAACCATGTTTCTGTGAATAACTCTTGAACCGTAAGTCACAGACGCTCGCTCTTGGCTGCATTCGTTTCAGCTCGTGGCAGCCAGTCTAAAAAACACTATCTTGGACTTCTCTGGATGTTTCCCAGGCGAGCTATTGGCAGCATGTTCAGAACCACTGTTTCTGAGGCTAATTCTTGAACCGTAAGTCATAGACGCTCGATCTTGGCGGCATTCGTCTCAGCGCCTGGCAATTAGTATAGAAGCACTGTTTCCCACTGTTTCTGAGGCTAATTCTTGAACCGTAAGTCATAGACGCTAGATCTTGGCGGCATTCGTCTCAGCGCCTGGCAATTAGTATAGAAGCCCTGTCTTTGACTTCTCTGGATGTTTCCCAGGCGAGCTATTGACAAGTAAATCCTAGACGCTCGATCTTGGTTATTTTCGCTTTCGCGGATGGCAGCAAAGTTCAGAACCATGTTTCTGTGAATAACTTTTGAACCGTAAGTCACAGACGCTCGCTCTTGGCTGCATTCCTTTCAGCTCGTGGCAGCCAGTCTAAAAAACACAATCTTGGACTTCTCTGGATGTTTCCCAGGCGAGCTATTGGCAGCATGTTCAGAACCACTGTTTCTGAGGCTAATTCTTGAACCGTAAGTCATAGACGCTCGATCTTGGCGGCATTCGTCTCAGCGCCTGGCAATTAGTATAGAAGCACTGTTTCCCACTGTTTCTGAGGCTAATTCTTGAACCGTAAGTCATAGACGCTAGATCTTGGCGGCATTCGTCTCAGCGCCTGGCAATTAGTATAGAAGCCCTGTCTTTGACTTCTCTGGATGTTTCCCAGGCGAGCTATTGACAAGTAAATCCTAGACGCTCGATCTTGGTTATTTTCGCTTTCGCGGCTGGCAGCAAAGTTCAGAACCATGTTTCTGTGAATAACTTTTGAACCGTAAGTCACAGACGCTCGCTCTTGGCTGCATTCCTTTCAGCTCGTGGCAGCCAGTCTAAAAAACACAATCTTGGACTTCTCTGGATGTTTCCCAGGCGAGCTATTGGCAGCATGTTCAGAACCACTGTTTCTGAGGCTAATTCTTGAACCGTAAGTCATAGACGCTCGATCTTGGCGGCATTCGTCTCAGCGCCTGGCAATTAGTATAGAAGCACTGTTTCCCACTGTTTCTGAGGCTAATTCTTGAACCGTAAGTCATAGACGCTAGATCGTGGCGGCATTCGTCTCAGCGCCTGGCAATTAGTATAGAAGCACTGTTTCCCACTGTTTCTGAGGCTAATTCTTGAACCGTAAGTCATAGACGCTCGATCTTGGCGGCATTCGTCTCAGCGCCTGGCAATTAGTATAGAAGCACTGTTTCCCACTGTTTCTGAGGCTAATTCTTTAACCGTAAGTCATAGACGCTCGATCTTGGCGGCATTTGTCTCAGCGCCTGGCAATTAGTATAGAAGCACTGTTTCCCACTGTTTCTGAGGCTAATTCTTGAACCGTAAGTCATAGACGCTAGATCTTGGCGGCATTCGTCTAAGCGCCTGGCAATTAGTATAGAAGCAATGTCTTTGACTTCTCTGGATGTTTCCCAGGCGAGCTTTTGACAAGTAAATCCTAGACGCTCGATCTTGGTTATTTTCGCTTTCGCGGCTGGCAGCAAAGTTCATAACCATGTTTCTGTGAATAACTTTTGAACCGTAAGTCACAGACGCTCGCTCTTGGCTGCATTCGTTTCAGCTCGTGGCAGCCAGTCTAAAAAACACAATCTTGGACTTCTCTGGATGTTTCCCAGGCGAGCTATTGGCAGCATGTTCAGAACCACTGTTTCTGAGGCTAATTCTTGAACCGTGTCATAGACGCTCGATCTTGGCGGCATTCGTCTCAGCGCCTGGCAATTAGTATAGAAGCACTGTTTCCCACTGTTTCTGAGGCTAATTCTTGAACCGTAAGTCATAGACGCTAGATCTTGGCGGCATTCGTCTCAGCGCCTGGCAATTAGTATAGAAGCACTGTCTTTGACTTCTCTGGATGTTTCCCAGGCGAGCTTTTGACAAGTAAATCCTAGACGCTCGATCTTGGTTATTTTCGCTTTCGCGGCTGGCAGCAAAGTTCAGAACCATGTTTCTGTGAATAACTCTTGAACCGTAAGTCACAGACGCTCGCTCTTGGCTGCATTCGTTTCAGCTCGTGGCAGCCAGTCTAAAAAACACTATCTTGGACTTCTCTGGATGTTTCCCAGGCGAGCTATTGGCAGCATGTTCAGAACCACTGTTTCTGAGGCTAATTCTTGAACCGTAAGTCATAGACGCTCGATCTTGGCGGCATTCGTCTCAGCGCCTGGCAATTAGTATAGAAGCACTGTTTCCCACTGTTTCTGAGGCTAATTCTTGAACCGTAAGTCATAGACGCTAGATCTTGGCGGCATTCGTCTCAGCGCCTGGCAATTAGTATAGAAGCCCTGTCTTTGACTTCTCTGGATGTTTCCCAGGCGAGCTATTGACAAGTAAATCCTAGACGCTCGATCTTGGTTATTTTCGCTTTCGCGGCTGGCAGCAAAGTTCAGAACCATGTTTCTGTGAATAACTTTTGAACCGTAAGTCACAGACGCTCGCTCTTGGCTGCATTCCTTTCAGCTCGTGGCAGCCAGTCTAAAAAACACAATCTTGGACTTCTCTGGATGTTTCCCAGGCGAGCTATTGGCAGCATGTTCAGAACCACTGTTTCTGAGGCTAATTCTTGAACCGTAAGTCATAGACGCTCGATCTTGGCGGCATTCGTCTCAGCGCCTGGCAATTAGTATAGAAGCACTGTTTCCCACTGTTTCTGAGGCTAATTCTTGAACCGTAAGTCATAGACGCTAGATCTTGGCGGCATTCGTCTCAGCGCCTGGCAATTAGTATAGAAGCCCTGTCTTTGACTTCTCTGGATGTTTCCCAGGCGAGCTATTGACAAGTAAATCCTAGACGCTCGATCTTGGTTATTTTCGCTTTCGCGGCTGGCAGCAAAGTTCAGAACCATGTTTCTGTGAATAACTTTTGAACCGTAAGTCACAGACGCTCGCTCTTGGCTGCATTCGTTTCAGCTCGTGGCAGCCAGTCTAAAAAACACAATCTTGGACTTCTCTGGATGTTTCCCAGGCGAGCTATTGGCAGCATGTTCAGAACCACTTTTTCTGAGGCTAATTCTTGAACCGTAAGTCATAGACGCTCGATCTTGGCGGCATTCGTCTCAGCGCCTGGCAATTAGTATAGAAGCACTGTTTCCCACTGTTTCTGAGGCTAATTCTTAAACCGTAAGTCATAGACGCTCGATCTTGGCGCCATTCGTCTCAGCGCCTGGCAATTAGTGTAGGAGCACTGTCTTTGACTTCTCTGGATGTTTCCCAGGCGAGCTATTGACAAGTAAATCCTAGACGCTCGATCTTGGTTATTTTCGCTTTCGCGGCTGGCAGCAAAGTTCAGAACCATGTTTCTGTGAATAACTTTTGAACCGTAAGTCACAGACGCTCGCTCTTGGCTGCATTCGTTTCAGCTCGTGGCAGCCAGTCTAAAAAACACAATCTTGGACTTCTCTGGATGTTTCCCAGGCGAGCTATTGGCAGCATGTTCAGAACCACTGTTTCTGAGGCTAATTCTTGAACCGTAAGTCATAGACGCTCGATCTTGGCGGCATTCGTCTCAGCGCCTGGCAATTAGTATAGAAGCACTGTTTCCCACTGTTTCTGAGGCTAATTCTTGAACCGTAAGTCATAGACGCTAGATCTTGGCGGCATTCGTCTCAGCGCCTGGCAATTAGTATAGAAGCACTGTTTCCCACTGTTTCTGAGGCTAATTCTTGAACCGTAAGTCATAGACGCTAGATCTTGGCGGCATTCGTCTCAGCGCCTGGCAATTAGTATAGAAGCACTGTTTCCCACTGTTTATGAGGCTAATTCTTGAACCGTAAGTCATAGACGCTAGATCTTGGCGGCATTCGTCTCAGCGCCTGGCAATTAGTATAGAAGCACTGTCTTTGACTTCTCTGGATGTTTCCCAGGCGAGCTTTTGACAAGTAAATCCTAGACGCTCGATCTTGGTTATTTTCGCTTTCGCGGCTGGCAGCAAAGTTCAGAACCATGTTTCTGTGAATAACTTTTGAACCGTAACTCACAGACGCTCGCTCTTGGCTGCATTCGTTTCAGCTCGTGTCAGCCAGTCTAAAAAACACAATCTTGGACTTCTCTGGATGTTTCCCAGACGAGCTATTGGCAGCATGTTCAGAACCACTGTTTCTTAGGCTAATTCTTGAACCGTAAGTCATAGACGCTCGATCTTGGCGGCATTCGTCTCAGCGCCTGGCAATTAGTATAGAAGCACTGTTTCCCACTGTTTCTGAGGCTAATTCTTGAACCGTAAGTCATAGACGCTAGATCTTGGCGGCATTCGTCTCAGCGCCTGGCAATTAGTATAGAAGCACTGTCTTTGACTTCTCTGGATGTTTCCCAGGCGAGCTATTGACAAGTAAATCCTAGACGCTCGATCTTGGTTATTTTCGCTTTCGCGGCTGGCAGCAAAGTTCAGAACCATGTTTCTGTGAATAACTTTTGAACCGTAAGTCACAGACGCTCGCTCTTGGCTGCATTCGTTTCAGCTCGTGGCAGCCAGTCTAAAAAACACTATCTTGGACTTCTCTGGATGTTTCCCAGGCGAGCTATTGGCAGCATGTTCAGAACCACTGTTTCTGAGGCTAATTCTTGAACCGTAAGTCATAGACGCTCGATCTTGGCGGCATTCGTCTCAGCGCCTGGCAATTAGTATAGAAGCACTGTTTCCCACTGTTTCTGAGGCTAATTCTTGAACCGTAAGTCATAGACGCTAGATCTTGGCGGCATTCGTCTCAGCGCCTGGCAATTAGTATAGAAGCACTGTTTCCCACTGTTTCTGAGGCTAATTCTTGAACCGTAAGTCATAGACGCTAGATCTTGGCGGCATTCGTCTCAGCGCCTGGCAATTAGTATAGAAGCACTGTTTCCCACTGTTTCTGAGGCTAATTCTTGAACCGTAAGTCATAGACGCTAGATCTTGGCGGCATTCGTCTCAGCGCCTGGCAATTAGTATAGAAGCACTGTCTTTGACTTCTCTGGATGTTTCCCAGGCGAGCTTTTGACAAGTAAATCCTAGACGCTCGATCTTGGTTATTTTCGCTTTCGCGGCTGGCAGCAAAGTTCAGAACCATGTTTCTGTGAATAACTTTTGAACCGTAAGTCACAGACGCTCGCTCTTGGCTGCATTCGTTTCAGCTCGTGGCAGCCAGTCTAAAAAACACAATCTTGGACATCTCTGGATGTTTCCCAGACGAGCTATTGGCAGCATGTTCAGAACCACTGTTTCTGAGGCTAATTCTTGAACCGTAAGTCATAGACGCTCGATCTTGGCGGCATTCGTTTCAGCGCCTGGCAATTAGTATAGAAGCACTGTTTTCCACTGTTTCTGAGGCTAATTCTTGAACCGTAAGTCATAGACGCTAGATCTTGGCGGCATTCGTCTCAGCGCCTGGCAATTAGTATAGAAGCACGGTCTTTGACTTCTCTGGATGTTTCCCAGGCGAGCTTTTGACAAGTAAATCCTAGACGCTCGATCTTGGTTATTTTCGCTTTCGCGGCTGGCAGCAAAGTTCAGAACCATGTTTCTGTGAATAACTTTTGAACCGTAAGTCACAGACGCTCGCTCTTGGCTGCATTCCTTTCAGCTCGAGGCAGCCAGTCTAAAAAACACAATCTTGGACTTCTCTGGATGTTTCCCAGGCGAGCTATTGGCAGCATGTTCAGAACCACTGTTTCTGAGGCTAATTCTTGAACCGTAAGTCATAGACGCTCGATCTTGGCGGCATTCGTCTCAGCGCCTGGCAATTAGTATAGAAGCACTGTTTCCCACTGTTTCTGAGGCTAATTCTTGAACCGTAAGTCATAGACGCTAGATCTTGGCGGCATTCGTCTCAGCGCCTGGCAATTAGTATAGAAGCACTGTTTCCCACTGTTTCTGAGGCTAATTCTTGAACCGTAAGTCATAGACGCTAGATCTTGGCGGCATTCGTCTCAGCGCCTGGCAATTAGTATAGAAGCACTGTCTTTGACTTCTCTGGATGTTTCCCAGGCGAGCTTTTGACAAGTAAATCCTAGACGCTCGATCTTGGTTATTTTCGCTTTCGCGGCTGGCAGCAAAGTTCATAACCATGTTTCTGTGAATAACTTTTGAACCGTAAGTCACAGACGCTCGCTCTTGGCTGCATTCGTTTCAGCTCGTGGCAGCCAGTCTAAAAAACACAATCTTGGACTTCTCTGGATGTTTCCCAGACGAGCTATTGGCAGCATGTTCAGAACCACTGTTTCTTAGGCTAATTCTTGAACCGTAAGTCATAGACGCTCGATCTTGGCGGCATTCGTCTCAGCGCCTGGCAATTAGTATAGAAGCACTGTTTCCCACTGTTTCTGAGGCTAATTCTTGAACCGTAAGTCATAGACGCTAGATCTTGGCGGCATTCGTCTCAGCGCCTGGCAATTAGTATAGAAGCACTGTCTTTGACTTCTCTGGATGTTTCCCAGGCGAGCTATTGACAAGTAAATCCTAGACGCTCGATCTTGGTTATTTTCGCTTTCGCGGCTGGCAGCAAAGTTCAGAACCATGTTTCTGTGAATAACTCTTGAACCGTAAGTCACAGACGCTCGCTCTTGGCTGCATTCGTTTCAGCTCGTGGCAGCCAGTCTAAAAAACACTATCTTGGACTTCTCTGGATGTTTCCCAGGCGAGCTATTGGCAGCATGTTCAGAACCACTGTTTCTGAGGCTAATTCTTGAACCGTAAGTCATAGACGCTCGATCTTGGCGGCATTCGTCTCAGCGCCTGGCAATTAGTATAGAAGCACTGTTTCCCACTGTTTCTGAGGCTAATTCTTGAACCGTAAGTCATAGACGCTAGATCTTGGCGGCATTCGTCTCAGCGCCTGGCAATTAGTATAGAAGCCCTGTCTTTGACTTCTCTGGATGTTTCCCAGGCGAGCTATTGACAAGTAAATCCTAGACGCTCGATCTTGGTTATTTTCGCTTTCGCGGCTGGCAGCAAAGTTCAGAACCATGTTTCTGTGAATAACTTTTGAACCGTAAGTCACAGACGCTCGCTCTTGGCTGCATTCCTTTCAGCTCGTGGCAGCCAGTCTAAAAAACACAATCTTGGACTTCTCTGGATGTTTCCCAGACGAGCTATTGGCAGCATGTTCAGAACCACTGTTTCTGAGGCTAATTCTTGAACCGTAAGTCATAGACGCTCGATCTTGGCGGCATTCGTCTCAGCGCCTGGCAATTAGTATAGAAGCACTGTTTCCCACTGTTTCTGAGGCTAATTCTTGAACCGTAAGTCATAGACGCTAGATCTTGGCGGCATTCGTCTCAGCGCCTGGCAATTAGTATAGAAGCCCTGTCTTTGACTTCTTTGGATGTTTCCCAGGCGAGCTATTGACAAGTAAATCCTAGACGCTCGATCTTGGTTATTTTCGCTTTCGCGGCTGGCAGCAAAGTTCAGAACCATGTTTCTGTGAATAACTTTTGAACCGTAAGTCACAGACGCTCGCTCTTGGCTGCATTCCTTTCAGCTCGTGGCAGCCAGTCTAAAAAACACAATCTTGGACTTCTCTGGATGTTTCCCAGGCGAGCTATTGGCAGCATGTTCAGAACCACTGTTTCTGAGGCTAATTCTTGAACCGTAAGTCATAGACGCTCGATCTTGGCGGCATTCGTCTCAGCGCCTGGCAATTAGTATAGAAGCACTGTTTCCCACTGTTTCTGAGGCTAATTCTTGAACCGTAAGTCATAGACGCTAGATCTTGGCGGCATTCGTCTCAGCGCCTGGCAATTAGTATAGAAGCCCTGTCTTTGACTTCTCTGGATGTTTCCCAGGCGAGCTATTGACAAGTAAATCCTAGACGCTCGATCTTGGTTATTTTCGCTTTCGCGGCTGGCAGCAAAGTTCAGAACCATGTTTCTGTGAATAACTTTTGAACCGTAAGTCACAGACGCTCGCTCTTGGCTGCATTCCTTTCAGCTCGTGGCAGCCAGTCTAAAAAACACAATCTTGGACTTCTCTGGATGTTTCCCAGGCGAGCTATTGGCAGCATGTTCAGAACCACTGTTTCTGAGGCTAATTCTTGAACCGTAAGTCATAGACGCTCGATCTTGGCGGCATTCGTCTCAGCGCCTGGCAATTAGTATAGAAGCACTGTTTCCCACTGTTTCTGAGGCTAATTCTTGAACCGTAAGTCATAGACGCTAGATCTTGGCGGCATTCGTCTCAGCGCCTGGCAATTAGTATAGAAGCACGGTCTTTGACTTCTCTGGATGTTTCCCAGGCGAGCTTTTGACAAGTAAATCCTAGACGCTCGATCTTGGTTATTTTCGCTTTCGCGGCTGGCAGCAAAGTTCAGAACCATGTTTCTGTGAATAACTTTTGAACCGTAAGTCACAGACGCTCGCTCTTGGCTGCATTCCTTTCAGCTCGAGGCAGCCAGTCTAAAAAACACAATCTTGGACTTCTCTGGATGTTTCCCAGGCGAGCTATTGGCAGCATGTTCAGAACCACTGTTTCTGAGGCTAATTCTTGAACCGTAAGTCATAGACGCTCGATCTTGGCGGCATTCGTCTCAGCGCCTGGCAATTAGTATAGAAGCACTGTTTCCCACTGTTTCTGAGGCTAATTCTTGAACCGTAAGTCATAGACGCTAGATCTTGGCGGCATTCGTCTCAGCGCCTGGCAATTAGTATAGAAGCACTGTCTTTGACTTCTCTGGATGTTTCCCAGGCGAGCTATTGACAAGTAAATCCTAGACGCTCGATCTTGGTTATTTTCGCTTTCGCGGCTGGCAGCAAAGTTCAGAACCATGTTTCTGTGAATAACTCTTGAACCGTAAGTCACAGACGCTCGCTCTTGGCTGCATTCGTTTCAGCTCGTGGCAGCCAGTCTAAAAAACACTATCTTGGACTTCTCTGGATGTTTCCCAGGCGAGCTATTGGCAGCATGTTCAGAACCACTGTTTCTGAGGCTAATTCTTGAACCGTAAGTCATAGACGCTCGATCTTGGCGGCATTCGTCTCAGCGCCTGGCAATTAGTATAGAAGCACTGTTTCCCACTGTTTCTGAGGCTAATTCTTGAACCGTAAGTCATAGACGCTAGATCTTGGCGGCATTCGTCTCAGCGCCTGGCAATTAGTATAGAAGCCCTGTCTTTGACTTCTCTGGATGTTTCCCAGGCGAGCTATTGACAAGTAAATCCTAGACGCTCGATCTTGGTTATTTTCGCTTTCGCGGCTGGCAGCAAAGTTCAGAACCATGTTTCTGTGAATAACTTTTGAACCGTAAGTCACAGACGCTCGCTCTTGGCTGCATTCCTTTCAGCTCGTGGCAGCCAGTCTAAAAAAACACAATCTTGGACTTCTCTGGATGTTTCCCAGACGAGCTATTGGCAGCATGTTCAGAACCACTGTTTCTGAGGCTAATTCTTGAACCGTAAGTCATAGACGCTCGATCTTGGCGGCATTCGTCTCAGCGCCTGGCAATTAGTATAGAAGCACTGTTTCCCACTGTTTCTGAGGCTAATTCTTGAACCGTAAGTCATAGACGCTAGATCTTGGCGGCATTCGTCTCAGCGCCTGGCAATTAGTATAGAAGCCCTGTCTTTGACTTCTTTGGATGTTTCCCAGGCGAGCTATTGACAAGTAAATCCTAGACGCTCGATCTTGGTTATTTTCGCTTTCGCGGCTGGCAGCAAAGTTCAGAACCATGTTTCTGTGAATAACTTTTGAACCGTAAGTCAGACGCTCGCTCTTGGCTGCATTCCTTTCAGCTCGTGGCAGCCAGTCTAAAAAACACAATCTTGGACTTCTCTGGATGTTTCCCAGGCGAGCTATTGGCAGCATGTTCAGAACCACTGTTTCTGAGGCTAATTCTTGAACCGTAAGTCATAGACGCTCGATCTTGGCGGCATTCGTCTCAGCGCCTGGCAATTAGTATAGAAGCACTGTTTCCCACTGTTTCTGAGGCTAATTCTTGAACCGTAAGTCATAGACGCTAGATCTTGGCGGCATTCGTCTCAGCGCCTGGCAATTAGTATAGAAGCCCTGTCTTTGACTTCTCTGGATGTTTCCCAGGCGAGCTATTGACAAGTAAATCCTAGACGCTCGATCTTGGTTATTTTCGCTTTCGCGGCTGGCAGCAAAGTTCAGAACCATGTTTCTGTGAATAACTTTTGAACCGTAAGTCACAGACGCTCGCTCTTGGCTGCATTCCTTTCAGCTCGTGGCAGCCAGTCTAAAAAACACAATCTTGGACTTCTCTGGATGTTTCCCAGGCGAGCTATTGGCAGCATGTTCAGAACCACTGTTTCTGAGGCTAATTCTTGAACCGTAAGTCATAGACGCTCGATCTTGGCGGCATTCGTCTCAGCGCCTGGCAATTAGTATAGAAGCACTGTTTCCCACTGTTTCTGAGGCTAATTCTTGAACCGTAAGTCATAGACGCTAGATCTTGGCGGCATTCGTCTCAGCGCCTGGCAATTAGTATAGAAGCACTGTATTTGACTTCTCTGGATGTTTCCCAGGCGAGCTATTGACAAGTAAATCCTAGACGCTCGATCTTGGTTATTTTCGCTTTCGCGGCTGGCAGCAAAGTTCAGAACCAGGTTTCTGTGAATAACTCTTGAACCGTAAGTCACAGACGCTCGCTCTTGGCTGCATTCGTTTCAGCTCGTGGCAGCCAGTCTAAAAAACACAATCTTGGACTTCTCTGGATGTTTCCCAGGCGAGCTATTGGCAGCATGTTCAGAACCACTTTTTCTGAGGCTAATTCTTGAACCGTAAGTCATAGACGCTCGATCTTGGCGGCATTCGTCTCAGCGCCTGGCAATTAGTATAGAAGCACTGTTTCCCACTGTTTCTGAGGCTAATTCTTGAACCGTAAGTCATAGACGCTCGATCTTGGCGCCATTCGTCTCAGCGCCTGGCAATTAGTATAGGAGCACTGTCTTTGACTTCTCTGGATGTTTCCCAGGCGAGCTATTGACAAGTAAATCCTAGACGCTCGATCTTGGTTATTTTCGCTTTCGCGGCTGGCAGCAAAGTTCAGAACCATGTTTCTGTGAATATCTTTTGAACCGTAAGTCACAGACGCTCGCTCTTGGCTGCATTCGTTTCAGCTCGTGGCAGCCAGTCTAAAAAACACAATCTTGGACTTCTCTGGATGTTTCCCAGGCGAGCTATTGGCAGCATGTTCAGAACCACTGTTTCTGAGGCTAATTCTTGAACCGTAAGTCATAGACGCTCGATCTTGGCGGCATTCGTCTCAGCGCCTGGCAATTAGTATAGAAGCACTGTTTCCCACTGTTTCTGAGGCTAATTCTTGAACCGTAAGTCATAGACGCTAGATCGTGGCGGCATTCGTCTCAGCGCCTGGCAATTAGTATAGAAGCACTGTTTCCCACTGTTTCTGAGGCTAATTCTTGAACCGTAAGTCATAGACGCTCGATCTTGGCGGCATTCGTCTCAGCGCCTGGCAATTAGTATAGAAGCACTGTTTCCCACTGTTTCTGAGGCTAATTCTTTAACCGTAAGTCATAGACGCTCGATCTTGGCGGCATTTGTCTCAGCGCCTGGCAATTAGTATAGAAGCACTGTTTCCCACTGTTTCTGAGGCTAATTCTTGAACCGTAAGTCATAGACGCTCGATCTTGGCGGCATTCGTCTCAGCGCCTGGCAATTAGTATAGAAGCACTGTTTCCCACTGTTTCTGAGGCTAATTCTTGAACCGTAAGTCATAGACGCTAGATCTTGGCGGCATTCGTCTCAGCGCCTGGCAATTAGTATAGAAGCCCTGTCTTTGACTTCTCTGGATGTTTCCCAGGCGAGCTATTGACAAGTAAATCCTAGACGCTCGATCTTGGTTATTTTCGCTTTCGCGGCTGGCAGCAAAGTTCAGAACCATGTTTCTGTGAATAACTCTTGAACCGTAAGTCACAGACGCTCGCTCTTGGCTGCATTCGTTTCAGCTCGTGGCAGCCAGTCTAAAAAACACAATCTTGGACCTCTCTGGATGTTTCCCAGGCGAGCTATTGGCAGCATGTTCAGAACCACTGTTTCTGAGGCTAATTTTTGAACCGTAAGTCATAGACGCTCGATCTTGGCGGCATTCGTCTCAGCGCCTGGCAATTAGTATAGAAGCACTGTTTCCCACTGTTTCTGAGGCTAATTCTTGAACCGTAAGTCATAGACGCTAGATCTTGGCGGCATTCGTCTCAGCGCCTGGCAATTAGTATAGAAGCACTGTTTCCCACTGTTTCTGAGGCTAATTCTTGAACCGTAAGTCATAGACGCTAGATCTTGGCGGCATTCGTCTCAGCGCCTGGCAATTAGTATAGAAGCACTGTTTCCCACTGTTTCTGAGGCTAATTCTTGAACCGTAAGTCATAGACGCTAGATCTTGGCGGCATTCGTCTCAGCGCCTGGCAATTAGTATAGAAGCCCTGTCTTTGACTTCTCTGGATGTTTCCCAGGCGAGCTATTGACAAGTAAATCCTAGACGCTCGATCTTGGTTATTTTCGCTTTCGCGGCTGGCAGCAAAGTTCAGAACCATGTTTCTGTGAATAACTTTTGAACCGTAAGTCACAGACGCTCGCTCTTGGCTGCATTCCTTTCAGCTCGTGGCAGCCAGTCTAAAAAACACAATCTTGGACTTCTCTGGATGTTTCCCAGGCGAGCTATTGGCAGCATGTTCAGAACCACTGTTTCTGAGGCTAATTCTTGAACCGTAAGTCATAGACGCTCGATCTTGGCGGCATTCGTCTCAGCGCCTGGCAATTAGTATAGAAGCACTGTTTCCCACTGTTTCTGAGGCTAATTCTTGAACCGTAAGTCATAGACGCTAGATCTTGGCGGCATTCGTCTCAGCGCCTGGCAATTAGTATAGAAGCACTGTTTCCCACTGTTTCTGAGGCTAATTCTTGAACCGTAAGTCATAGACGCTAGATCTTGGCGGCATTCGTCTCAGCGCCTGGCAATTAGTATAGAAGCACGGTCTTTGACTTCTCTGGATGTTTCCCAGGCGAGCTATTGACAAGTAAATCCTAGACGCTCGATCTTGGTTATTTTCGCTTTCGCGGCTGGCAGCAAAGTTCAGAACCATGTTTCTGTGAATAACTCTTGAACCGTAAGTCACAGACGCTCGCTCTTGGCTGCATTCGTTTCAGCTCGTGGCAGCCAGTCTAAAAAACACAATCTTGGACCTCTCTGAATGTTTCCCAGACGAGCTATTGGCAGCATGTTCAGAACCACTGTTTCTGAGGCTAATTTTTGAACCGTAAGTCATAGACGCTCGATCTTGGCGGCATTCGTCTCAGCGCCTGGCAATTAGTATAGAAGCACTGTTTCCCACTGTTTCTGAGGCTAATTCTTGAACCGTAAGTCATAGACGCTAGATCTTGGCGGCATTCGTCTCAGCGCCTGGCAATTAGTATAGAAGCACTGTCTTTGACTTCTCTGGATGTTTCCCAGGCGAGCTATTGACAAGTAAATCCTAGACGCTCGATCTTGGTTATTTTCGCTTTCGCGGCTGGCAGCAAAGTTCAGAACCATGTTTCTGTGAATAACTCTTGAACCGTAAGTCACAGACGCTCGCTCTTGGCTGCATTCGTTTCAGCTCGTGGCAGCCAGTCTAAAAAACACTATCTTGGACTTCTCTGGATGTTTCCCAGGCGAGCTATTGGCAGCATGTTCAGAACCACTGTTTTTGAGGCTAATTCTTAAACCGTAAGTCATAGACGCTCGATCTTGGCGGCATTCGTCTCAGCACCTGGCAATTAGTATAGAAGCACTGTTTCCCACTGTTTCTGAGGCTAATTCTTGAACCGTAAGTCATAGACGCTAGATCTTGGCGGCATTCGTCTCAGCGCCTGGCAATTAGTATAGAAGCCCTGTCTTTGACTTCTCTGGATGTTTCCCAGGCGAGCTATTGACAAGTAAATCCTAGACGCTCGATCTTGGTTATTTTCGCTTTCGCGGCTGGCAGCAAAGTTCAGAACCATGTTTCTGTGAATAACTTTTGAACCGTAAGTCACAGACGCTCGCTCTTGGCTGCATTCCTTTCAGCTCGTGGCAGCCAGTCTAAAAAACACAATCTTGGACTTCTCTGGATGTTTCCCAGGCGAGCTATTGGCAGCATGTTCAGAACCACTGTTTCTGAGGCTAATTCTTGAACCGTAAGTCATAGACGCTCGATCTTGGCGGCATTCGTCTCAGCGCCTGGCAATTAGTATAGAAGCACTGTTTCCCACTGTTTCTGAGGCTAATTCTTGAACCGTAAGTCTAGACGCTAGATCTTGGCGGCATTCGTCTCAGCGCCTGGCAATTAGTATAGAAGCACTGTTTCCCACTGTTTCTGAGGCTAATTCTTGAACCGTAAGTCATAGACGCTAGATCTTGGCGGCATTCGTCTCAGCGCCTGGCAATTAGTATAGAAGCACGGTCTTTGACTTCTCTGGATGTTTCCCAGGCGAGCTATTGACAAGTAAATCCTAGACGCTCGATCTTGGTTATTTTCGCTTTCGCGGCTGGCAGCAAAGTTCAGAACCATGTTTCTGTGAATAACTCTTGAACCGTAAGTCACAGACGCTCGCTCTTGGCTGCATTCGTTTCAGCTCGTGGCAGGCCAGTCTAAAAAACACAATCTTGGACTTCTCTGGATGTTTCCCAGGCGAGCTATTTGCAGCATGTTCAGAACCACTGTTTCTGAGGCTAATTTTTGAACCGTAAGTCATAGACGCTCGATCTTGGCGGCATTCGTCTCAGCGCCTGGCAATTAGTATAGAAGCACTGTTTCCCACTGTTTCTGAGGCTAATTCTTGAACCGTAAGTCATAGACGCTAGATCTTGGCGGCATTCGTCTCAGCGCCTGGCAATTAGTATAAGAAGCACTGTTTCCCACTGTTTCTGAGGCTAATTCTTGAACCGTAAGTCATAGACGCTAGATCTTGGCGGCATTCGTCTCAGCGCCTGGCATTAGTATAGAAGCACTGTTTCCACTGTTTCTGAGGCTAATTCTTGAACCGTAAGTCATAGACGCTAGATCTTTGGCGGCATTCGTCTCAGCGCCTGGCAATAGTATAGAAGCCCTGTCTTTGAACTTCTCTGGATGTTTCCCAGGCGAGCTATTGACAAGTAAATCCT